>NC_082706.1:159129501-159431661 GCF_030144855.1 Hypanus sabinus
AGTGGGGTCAATTTCAACTTTTAAAGAGAAATTTGGATAAGTACATGGATGAGAGGAGTATTGGGGGGGGGGCTATGGTCTAGGACCAGGTTAATGGTTTGACACCAGCTAGATGGGCTGAAGGGCCTGTTTCTGTTCTGTATTGTACTATGACTCTATCTTGATTATTAACCTTATAATTGTCCTCCCTTCACAAGCCTGGGTGAACTTCATTTCAAACATTAAAAAGAATAATTTGAAGTATTCTGATCAAACACACTGCATTTTTAATGTATTATTTTGAATTAGTCTAATGTGCTTTCTACATATAATTTAGTCTTTTGTTTTCATCAAACAAGTTAAAAGATAAAAACAATTAAATGAGATTTCTTATTGAACTTTTAATTGTGAATTCTGCTTACTGTATGCAAACTGTGTCACTTAATCCCTCATAATCCTGTCTACTCCCCTTCCCCAATCAGTTAGAACTGATTGTTTTCCTTCCTTTTCACACCCCTATTACACCAGTTCTCTTTGCATCTTCAAAAGAGCTAGTGCTAGTTGTAACCCCCTTCCACAATCAGCAACACTCCCCCATCCCACCTGTATATTTTTCTTCCCTCCACTGACTTCTTAACTATAAATTCCAAAGTTGATGGCTCTATCACTAACTCAAAATACTCAATTTCCCAACAATCCCCCATGGATGGAGTTTAGAATCTTTTCATAGTCTTTCCTTTTATTAACAGAAAAGGGCTAGCCAAATTAGCAATATTTTGAGCTAGGTATGAAATATTTTTCATTTGGGAATGACAACAGGTTGGTAGCTTGCTGGTTTATGTTAAATGAGGAGTAGGACTCAGTAAAGTTTATCCGTTCTGGCACAGAAACATTACAGTACTTTCTAACAGTTTTAAGCAATTTCAAATACACCTTTTGTGCCTATTTTTTTCCCTATTATATTTATCAGATAGCCCTGAGACGCAGCATAATTTTCCTTAGAATTCCACCTTCCTGGACTGCAATGTGCAGCTTCACAGATGTTAGCAGCTCTGCATTACCTCTCCAACGTCATTCTTTTATAAGTGAAATAATAATCATTCTGTCCCAGTAGAAATTGCTTCAAAGTAGTCTAGAGAAAAATTGGTTTTATTTTCTAATTGCCAGAAGTCATTGTTAGGACTCCAAAAAGTATGTCTGCTAATGCAGCATTGGCCGTGGTTTGAACAGAGTTCCAATAGTCCATGGAGGTTAATAATGTTGCACTGAGATACCTACAAGCTGGCCTGGCAGGAGTTTGTTAAATTAGCTGCTTGCACCAACTGTTTTAAATCATCTCCAAGCATAATTATTTTATAATGGATTTTTTTAAAACTTTTTTGACAGCTCGAATTACTTCATTACAAGAAGAATTGAAATCAATGAAGCTTAACCTTTCCAAATCAGAGATGGAAAAGAAGCAAGTGCAAGAGAGACTTAGTAATTTGGAGAAGGTACTACTGCATAATTAGGATAATATTTGTGAAAAGATATTAGCTTGAAATACTTTTTCTCACTACAGGTGTTAATAGCGATTGAAGATTTCCAGCATCTAAACATTTTCTCATTTGTGCTAATATCCATGATTGTTACTTGAACACATTGGTATTTGGTTTCCATTTATTCTTTAGCATATTTGTTTCCATCTTATTCCAAGATTGCTGATATCTATAGTTATTCAGTTCACAAGAAACAGATGAGTCCCTTTATAAGTGCCAGATATCTAAGATTATAAACACAAATTGTCTTTCCTAAGTGTTTGTCTTAAAGTGTTTCTTGGTCAAAATTAATAATAGATGCATTTAAGACCATAAGACATAGGAGCAGAACTAGGCCATTTGGCCTATTGAGTCTGCTCCACCATTCAATCATGGCTGATCAATTTTTTCCCCTTCCTCAGTCCCACTCTCTGGCCTTCCCTCCGTTATCTTTGATGCCATGTCCAATCAAGAACCTATCAAGCTTTAAATACACCCAACAATCTGGCCTCCAGTTGCCTGTGGTAATAAATTCCACAAGTTCACCACCTTCTGGCTAAAGAAATTTCTCCACATCTCTATTTTAAATGGACACCCCTCTATCCTAAGCTGTGCCCTCTTGTTGTAGACTCCTCTTCTGTAGGAAACATCATTTCCACATCTACTCTGTCCAGGCCTTTCAACATTTGAAAGATTTTAATGAGATCCCCCCTCATCCTTCTGAATTCCAATGAGTACAGACCCAGAGCTATCAAACGTCCCTCGTATAAAAACCCTTTCATTCCTGGAGTCATCCTTGTGTGCCACCTCTGAACCCTCTCCAATGCCAGCACACCTTTTCTTAGATGAGGAGCCCAAACTATTCACAATGCTCAAGGTGAGACCTCACCAGTGCCTTATAAATCCTCAGCATCACATCCCTGCTCTTGTATTCTAGACCTCTTGAAATGAATGCTAACATTGCATTTGCCTTCCTCACCACCAACTCTATTTGTAAGTTAATCTTTCAGGTGTTCTTCACAAGGACTCCCATGTCCCTTTGCATCTCAGAGTTTTGGATGTTCTCCCCATTTAGAAAATAGTCTGCGCATTTATTTTTACTACCAAAGTGCATGACCATGCATTTTCCAGCATTGTAGTTCATTTCCCCTATATCATTTATTGCAGTGTGTGAGGATAGGTAGTCCTGTGCAATGACTACGAAGAGGTGCACCGTATGACCTAAAAAAAGATTTTTTTTTCTCTTGTGCAAAGGCATGTGCCTTTCATCCTGTCCACTGCACTTTAGTTGTGATTACCAGTTGTGGAAACCAAAAGTGCTGAATATATTCAGCAGTTGAGGCACCAACTCAGGATATTGGCTTGATACATTAACTCTGTTCTTTCATTACATATATTGTCTGACCTGCTGAGTCTTGCCCAATTTTTACTTGAGATTCACAGCATTAGTTTTATTTTAATTCTTTGTTGTTATGGAAACATTTTTGTCATCTCCCAATTTTTTTTAAACTACAAAGGTCATCAGTTTAGCAATTTTAATCCATTGTATTCAAAACTTATTTTTTTGTTACTTCTCCATTGTAGGAAAAGAATAACCTGGAAATTGATGCAAATTACAAACAAAAAATGTTACAGCAGCGACTGGATCAAGAGGTCGCTGAGCACAAAGAAACCAAAGCACGATTGGCAGATGAGTATGAATCCATTGAAGAAGCAAGATCTGCAGCCATGAGTGGTTAGTGTCTGCTTGGACTATTTTTCAAATAAGTGGATTCAAAGAACTAGATGCAGGTTCTATAGTCAACTTTACTGAATAGCAGCATGTATTCTGAGAACGTAAATGAGCATATCAAATTTCTATTTAGTGAATGGTTTCACACTTGTGGTACTACATTGGCCTCAGTATACACTATATTAATGTGTGCCTTGATAAAACCCATAACTTGAAAATTATTTCAATTGTACTGTGAAATGTTTGACAGATTTGACCATGTGTAAAATTATGGAGGTTTCAATTCCGATTACTTGACTAATAACCATAGACCCTGAAACTTTTTGTATAGTTCCAAACACCTTTGTAGTATCTAGTACCTCAGCTAAAATGATTTTTACCAGCCATTCAAGTTTCTGTTTTATAAGAACTTAAGAAATAGGAGCAGGAGTAGGCCATCCAGCCCATTGAGCCTGCCCTGCTGTTCAATAAGATCATGGCTGATCTGTCCGTAAACTCAGTTCCATCTACCTGCCTTTTCCTCATAAACCTTAATTCCCCCACTATGTAAAAATCTATCTAACTGTATCTTAAATATATTTAGTGAAGAAGCCTCAACTGTTTTATCTGTTAGATACTTGTGCTGTTTTATTTTTCTGACATCTTAAAATCACAGCCCTTGAAAATATAGCCAGTATGATATTTGTAATATCCTAAAATACCTGGAGTTTCAAACTGGTTTGCTGTGTTTCAGAAATGGATAACAAGTTGAGAGAAGAGAGGTTGTCCAAGCAAAGAGCTGAGAATCAGATGATGGAAATTGAGAAGCAGCGGTCAATGCTGGATGTGGATTTAAAGCAGTATAAACAAAAGGTGGAGCAGCTCAGTAAGCAGAAGGAAAGGTTGGAAGAAGAGGTGAGAAAATTTTATTTCAATCATCTCTGCTGGAGATTTTGTTTTCAGTATTTATTGGAACATTAGATTCTAACAGGAAAAAGTAACAAAACCAAAGGTAAAATTTTAAACAGAAAAGATTCTGCAGATGCTGGAAATCTTGAGCAATACACACGAAGGTAAAATTGTCTTGAGCAGAGAAACTTGATCTTGAAAAAATAACATGGATCATTTTCATATAAACTTGTAATATGTTACATTAATTTTATTTATTCAACATACCATTTGAAGTTTGTTATTTAATCAATCATTTTGTTTCTGTTATAGAAACTTTCAACATGGAAAGGCACAAAGCTTTCCAAGATTGTGTTTTTTTTAAAAAAAAAATAGTTTTGAGGGGGAAGTATTTAAGAAATTTTCAACAAGACCGAAGATCTCTTTAGCATTGATCCTCAGTAATAAGTAAACTGCTTTTGGATACTGTTAGGGTGAAATGACCCACCGAGGGAATCTGCAATGACTCTGGTCCTGAGTCTGGCTCTGTGGCTCAGAAGGGAATTGGGAAGAAGAGAAATGCAATAGTGATAGAGGATTCCATTGCTAGAGGAGCAGACAGGAGGGTGAACTGCCAGAAGTTGTGGTACATACAGGTGGCTCCCGTTTTTCGCACGTTCGCTTTGTGACAGCCCGCTGTTACTAAAGGCCTACATTAGTACCTGTTTTCGCTAGCCAAAGAGGATTTTCGCTTTTACGAAAAAATACGTCTGCTTTATACATGCATTTACCCCGAGAAAGACTACCTTGACCGTGAAGCCTTGTGTGGGCAGTTGTGTGCGTATGCATGTACATGTCAATTTTTTTTTTCTCCAAATCGATTTTGGCTCACTGTCTTCCCGATTTTGATATGTGGAACTACAGCGTACATACAACATTTCCACTTTATATACCTTGTACAACTTCAACATAACATTCCACCTCCTATACTCATACTTTAATTTATGAAGACAAATGTGCTGAAATCTCTATTTTCTAGGAATTATGGTTCTGTATTCCTCGATCCCTTGGTTCTAGTGCACTCCTCAGTGTCCTGTTGTTCGCTATGTTAGTTCTACCCTGATTTACCCTCCTAAGCTGCAGCACTCACACTTGTCTTTATTAGATTCCATTTGCCATTTTTTTTTAACCCCATTTTCCAGGTCCAAATCCCGCTGCAAGCTTTAATAGCCATCCTCGCTGTTCACTTTTTCACCAGTCTTGGTGTTACCTGCAAGTTTGTCAATGTCAAAGAAATGTGATTTCAAAACTGTGACATTTGTGGCGTTACTGGCAGGATCATATTAGATATGGCAAAGTTATTTCCCATGGTAAGGGATTCTAGGACAAGAGTTCGCAACTTCAGGATTGAAGGATGTCCTTTTAGAACTGATATGTGGAGAAATTACTTTAGTCAGAGGGTGGTAAATCTGTAGAATTTGCCACCACGAGTGGCTGTGGAGGCCAAGTCATTGAGTGTATTTAAGGCAGAGGTAGGTTCTTCATTAACCAGGGCATCAAAGGGTATGGGGTAAAAGCAGGGGAGTGGGGATGACTGGAAGAATTGGATCAGCCCATGATTGAATGTTGGAGCAGACTTGATGGGCCGTATGGCCTATTTTTGCTCCTATATCTTATGGTCTTGTGTTCTATTTTAATCGCCATTATAAAGGAAAATGAAGTATTGTTGGAAGGCATTTGGTGGAATGTTGCCCAATTGATACTTGCATTGAGAATTCTAGAGATAGATGAAGTAGCTGTCCTTATGTTGTATTCAGGAGATAAAGGCTCTGCTTCTTGATGGGTTTTGAAAATTTGAATGTTTAAAAATTCACCTGTTTTCCATGATTTTAAATTTAGTCAAAACTGTAGACTGCTTTGATTTTCGTATGAGGATGCAAGAAATGTGAAGTTGTTTTATACTGAGGAGAGTGGCAATGGAAAACACATCAGGATGGTCACAGACCATGTTGACAAGTTGAAGGCCTTCAAAGTAATTTTAGAAATTAATGTATGTCACCCAGCTTCTGCATTCTTCTATACTTTTTAAATTATTAAACTCGGGATCTTGATGAAGGAAGGCCACACTACGCATTAATTGATGCAACCTTCAAATTCTTTTTTTCAAATTTTAAGAACCAATGTCACATTGCGACTGGTAGTTGTAGTTAGGCCTCTACTGATACAAACCTTTGAAGAAGTGTCAGTGTGATTTCTGGTGATTTAATGCATTCCCGATTTCAGCCTGTGACAATTTTAATTGTGTGTACGTGAGCTGCCGTATTTATATGCTGATTGGTGGATTTCAGGAATTAAATCCTTGAATACAGGTACTTTGAATGTCCTGAAAGGTGAGAGAAGGGTCTTGCAAATGAAATTACTTTGTCCCTGAAATTAAAGTAATTTTTAAGGGGAAACTAATGGTCAATATTCTTGTTATGCAGGTGAAGAATCTGTCATTTCAGCTGGATCAAGAGAAGAATAAACAGGCAGTGACAAAGAATGAGCTAAAGGCACAGTCATTGGAAGCAGACTGTCTTAAAGGATCAGAGAAACAGCTGAAACAAGAGATCAATTCATTGCTAGAATCCAAACGGTCACTGGAATTTCAGCTGGCGCAACTCTCAAAGTATTTATTTGCTTGGGATTCCTTGCATTTATTTTATTCATTTGTGGCACATGGCAATCAGTGGCAAGACTAGTGCTTATTGTCTACATTGAATTGTGCTTAAGATAGTGACTTCTAAAATGACTTCAGAGGAACCAAGTTTCAGACACTTTGCTAAAGAGTAGATTGGGTAAAGAGGGTAGGTTTGTCTTCTTGAAGAACATCAGCTCAAAATCATTCTTTGAGCAACATGGTCATCGTACTATAATTGATGAACAACATTTTAATACAGATTTTTTAAAATGCACTGCAGTAAAATGATAATCTGGCATCTTTTGAATTTATTTGTTGGATAATAGATGTTACATTTATTATTGCTTAAGCATTTTTTCATTTCACTTTTCTGAAATTCATGTAGTAGCATAGTTTTTTAAATGAACCGATTGAGTTAAAAGGATGTGGGAAATATATAAGCACTCTGGAACTAGGCACTGGCCACAAATCTGCACTCCTTCCTAACCCCTGGGTTCCAGACCTCAACTGGTGCACTTCAGACCCCAGCTCTGCTTCTGCAGTCCTTTTATGCGCTGGATCCTTCACTGGCATCCCAGACTACTGCAAAAATTGTAGACACCCAGCTATCTGTATATGTATTTGGGATTCATTATGTAATGGTGGCACTTTAAAGTGTTGGTTAGATCACATTTGGAGTGTTGTTAGCAGTGTTATCTAACGAAGGATGTGCTGGCATTGCGTAGGGTCCAGAGGATATTTGCAAGAATGATCTTGGGAACTGAGAATGAAAGGGTTAATGTATGAGGAACTTTTAATGGCCATGAGCCTTCTTGCTGAAGTGTACAAGAATACCCGGGGGGGAGGGGGGAGAGAGAAAAATTTTCGCTGAAGCCTACTAGATATTGAAAAACCTAGATAGAGTGGACATCGAGAGAATGTTTTTAATAGTGGGTGAGTCTGGGACCAGATGGCACAGCCGCAGAAGAGAAGAACGTTTCTTTAGTATAGAGATGAGACGGAATTTCTTTAGCCAGTGGGGAATTCATTACTAAAGACTGCTTGGAAGCTATGTTATTGGGTATATTTTAACATGAAGGCTAATAGATTCTTGATTAGTAAGAGTACCAAAGGTCATGGGGAGAAGGCTGGAGAATGGGATTGAGAGAGAGAATAAATCAACCATGATGAAATGGAAAAGCAGACCGAATGGGCTAATTGGCCTCATTCTGCTAGAATTCATTATGTGTTATGATCTTGTTGTTCCATGCAGAGCTGCAGGCAAATTATGGGCCAAGATCTGCCCTTTATTATGTTGCTGTTGGTCCTGTCTTATGTACAAATTGTTTCATTGCAACTAGACTTTCCAAGTACTTCATTTGCTATAAGGTACTTTGGGATGTCCTGAGGTTCCAAAGTATTTTTTTCTTCATATGTAAGTAAGTGTATATTTTAGTATTTTTCACTACCTCTCACCTCTCACAGAGGTGTGTGGATAGCCAGAGGCTTTTTCTCAGGGTTGAAATGGCTAACATAAGGGGGGCATAGTTGTAAGGTGCTTGGAAGTAGGTACAGAGGGAATGTCAGAGGTAAGTTTTTTTACAGAGTGGTGGATGTGTGGAATGTATGGCCAGCCACAATGATAGGAGCAGATACAATAGGGTCTTTTAAGAGATTCTTGGATAGGTACATGGAGCTTAGAAAAAGAAAGGGCTATGCAGTAGGGTAATTCTAGGCAGTTTCTAGAGTACGTTACATGGTTGGCACAACATTGTGGGCCTAAGTGCCTATAATGTGCTGTAGATATCCATGATTCTATGACTGGGGATGACTTAATTAGCTGCTGACATATGAAGTTTAGTCAATTAAAATTGGAGACAAATGTAGCAATTTCACACAACATCTCACTAACATGAATACCTTAAAACTGGATTGCCGTGTGATTGTGATCCAATTTCTATGACAAATTGGTTGAAATGCTGTTGGTAACAATAATTACATTGATACTAGATATGCTTGTTTCATAAAGTATATAACGCTGTCTACAGTAATGTTTGATAAGACTGCTCTTTCTTGATGTCCTAAGGCAATATCGAGGTAATGAAGGCCAGATGAGAGAGCTCCAGGACCAGCTTGAGGCAGAGCAATATTTTTCAGTAAGTTTACGTTTTCAGTATTTGAGGAGCTGAAATGGGATACCAAAATGCCTTTACTTGGATGCAAAATTAACATTTGAGTATTTTAAGCATTGCCTAATCTTCAGAATCAAGTTTGTTTTGCACTTGGTTTCAGCAAGCTGTTATAATTAATACAAGCATGATTTCAGTAACAAGAATAGATGAAACTCTGATTGTAGCCTCAATTTCACATTACCTTCTAAGTTGCAGCAACTCAGGTTTAATCCTGACCTCCAGTGCTATCTCTAGAGTTTAAGTGTTCTCCCTGTGACCACATGTTTTTTTTCTACTGGACATACTGGTGGCCCTTGGCCACTGTTAATTGCCCCCAGTTTGTTGGTGAGTGTGGAGAAATTGGGGTAATTACGCAGAATATGGGAAAATAACTGACATAGAATGTGTGCTTGATACTGAGTTCCTGTGCTGAAGGCTCTTCTAAGCTCTTTTCAGTGTTTGACCCTTTATTTTTCGTGATGTTGCTTAATACTAGATTTTCTGACCAGAAGAAATGCCCCCTTTTTATCAGTCTTGCAGAGACCCTCAGGATGTAGCTTCTGATCTTAATCCTGTAATGTCCCTGGAAAGATTTTGCAAAGTTTTAGTGTGGAAATCTTGTCAATGCAATGGCCAAAAGATATCCTTAGTTCTCCTTTGAATTTGTTGCAGACTCTGTATAAGACTCAAGTTAAGGAGCTCAAAGAGGAAAATGAGGAGAAAAATCGAATAAACAATGAACTTCAGAGGAGGATGCAGGAGCTTGTTAGTGAAAGGTACAAAATTTGAAATGGCAAACCTGTTTTACAAAGGATGATGTTGAAATATTATAGTACATGCACATTCGTGGAATGTTTTGCACATTGGGAGCGCTATCTACATATGAATGGAACAGTATTTTTTTTAAAAACATTCTCTCATTCTCAACATTCCAAACTGCCTAAAGTTCAGGGCAGGGGTCAGCAACCTTTACCACTGAAAGAGCCACTTGGACCCGTTTCCCACAGAAAAGAAAACACTGGGAGCCACAAAACCCGTTTGACATTTAAAATGAAATAACACTGCATACAACGTTTTGTTTTGCCTTTATGCTATGTATAAACAAACTATAATGCGTTGCATTTATGAAATTGATGAATTCCTGCAGAGAAAATGAAATTACATTTCTGCATGCAACAAAAACATTTTGAACTCCGAAAAAAAGACGTTGGGTTGAAGGTTACTTTTAAGTAAAATACTCAACGTCTATTTGAGTCCTTCTTGTATTTATGAAAAACGCCAAACTTAAATTTTCCGCCAGCAGCAAACCAAAAATAACGTCAGCCAGCTGTCAACATGAAAAATAAAAGGACTATTTCACTGAACAATGAAAACATATGAATATACGTAAAATAATAGGCAATTAAAATATTTATCATACTTGGTCAGGTTGACTCACACCTGACAATGCAGTCGTATTCAGTAGGGATGGATCGATGCTTAGGGGAGTGACCGGGAAGGATAATGTGTTTTTTTCCTCTCTGAACTCACAGAAGCGTTTCCCAAACGATGTTTGCATTGCGATGATTGCAGAATGTAAATACTCCGAATTTATCATGTCGTGGCCTTGTTTGAACTCTCTCAAATTGGGGAAGTGAGACAATGTGCCTTTCTGTAAATCTCTGGCAAGCACTGTCAACTTGCGCTCGAATGCCAAAACATCCTCCAACATGTGTAGGGCTGTACGTCCTTTCCCCTAAAGAGCTGTGTTCAGCGTGTTCAGGTGCGTTGTCATGTCTACCATGAAGTGTAGCTTTTCCAGCCACTCTGGCTGTTCCAGCTCAGGAAAGGTGAGCCCTTTGCTGCCCAGGAAAGTTTTCACTTCTTCCAGACACGCGACAAAGCGTTTCAGCACCTCCCCTCTGGACAGCCAGCAATAAAAACACGTTGTAGCGGTGTGCTACACGCAGTCAGTAAACTGCAGTCAAAGATAGCTTTATTCGAACTAAACAGCCTTGCTTTTAAGCCTCCCTCAACCCGCCCCCCCATGGGCGCGGATGCTGCAAAAGACACGTACTCACAAACCCCCGTAGGCTATCTCCCTCAGCCTGAACGCTGGCTAATTGTGAGCCGGTTCGGATGTGTCAGGAAATGGGCCGCCACATTTAGATTTAGATTGTACAAGATCACCATAATCTTCAAATTTAGAATTACATTTCAAAAACTAACAAACTAACATAAAATACATTTTAATTAAATACTGACCAATTATTTCCCAAAGCAACAGGGAGCCGCAGCACAGACGTAAAAGAGCCACATGTGGCTCCGGAGCGCGGAGCGCTATCTACATATGAATGGAACAGTATTTTTTTTAAAAACATTCTCTCATTCTCAACATTCCAAACTGCCTAAAGTTCAGGGGATACTAGCCTGAATGGATGTAGCTAAAATGCAATTAATCCATTTAACCTGTGGTTTGGCTCTGACAAGCCTGTCAAGTCTACTACTTGTATGATCAAAAATGTACATTGAGCAGGGATTGTTTTGGAATTACCCCTTACACTGTTTTCTTTTTTCCCCCACATTGAATTGATTTTATTTCTTATATCCCTCACATACATGAGTAAAAATCTTTACGTTACGTCTGTGTCTAATTGTGCAATCATAATAATAAATAGAACAGTCAGTGTAACATACAGATACACTCAAATTAGCGTGAGCTAATCAGGCTGTTAGCGTGGTGGAAAAAGCTGTCCAGGAGTGTGTTGGTCCTGGCTTTTATGCTGCGGTAGGAATAGACCGTGGTTGGGGTGACTGGGGTCCCCAGTGATCCTTCTGGCTCTTTTTTCACACCTGTCTTTGTAAATGTCCTGAATCATGGGAAGTTCACAACTACAGATGCTTAGCTGTCTGCACTGTTCTCTGCAGTATCCTGCAATTAAAGGCGGTACAGTTTCCATACCGGGCAGTGATGCAGCCAGTCAGGATGCTCTCAATTGTGCCCCTGTAGAAAGTTCTTAGGATTTGGGGGCCTATACCAAACTTCCTCAACCGTCTGAGGTGAAAGAGGTGCTGTTGTGCCTTTTTTCACCACACATTTGGCGTGTACAAACCACAAGGACCTCGGGGATGTGGATACCAAGAAACTTAAAGCTGTTTACCCTCTCAACCCCAGATCTATTGATGTCAATAGGAGTTATCCCTTCTCCATTCCTTCTGTAATCCACAACCAGCTCCTTGGTTCTTGCAACATTTAGGGAGAGATTGGGACATTGTCTCCACTTGTAGGGAGCTCATGAACTACTTTGTTACTAACAGTGCAACCAACTGGTTGACTCTCTCTGATCTTGAAAGGTCAGATTTATTGCTTCCCTCTAGTTTACCTTCAATCTTTTTCAAAGGTTCAAAGGTCAAATTTAATGTCAGAGAAATGTATACAATATACATCCTGAAATGCTTTTTCTTCACAAAACATCCACGAAAATGGAGAAGTGCCCCAAAGAATGAACGACAGTTAAAAGTGAGAACCCCAAAGCCCCCCCCACCCCCGCCGCTCTCCCCTCTCGCACGTAGCGGCAACAAGGAGCAATCCCCCCTCCCCCCACCAGCAAAAAAATGAATGTGCATCGGTACTATCACCAAGCCCAAGTGTGTGCTAAGCAATAGCAAAGACACAGACCAAAGTTACCCCAAAGGCATTTCATCCGAAATTTGACAACCCACAGGTTCTCTCTCTGGCAAGGGAGAGGGAGGTGTACCCCACTTTCACTGCGAACAGGAGACATAACAACAACGCACTGGTTTGCGATGTTAAAAGTCCATATCGTCACTTTTTTCAAGCTCTGTGTCCAAAGATTGCAAAGACCTTGGGTCTTCGGGCCCACAGCAAAATATTTTCTGGCCTCCCTGAAGACACATGAGTCTCCAGCCATAACACTGACCCTCGATCCGCCCATCTCCAGAGCCTCGAGATCGTAGGCTTTCGAACACAATTGAGATTCTCAGGCCAAACCCTTGACATGTTGAATAGTGACCAGTCGTGGAACCCCAAAAACGGGTCCCATTCCTGCAAAGAACCGAAGCCTGCATGTAACTTCAGGTCAGGGTCTTCAAAAGAACTCTGAAAGGGAAAAATAGAGATATTAACGGCAGAAAGAGACCTGTTTCCGAAGATGCAAGCAATGGAGTCACTGTTAGGTGCCATCATTCCTCCTAAGCTCTGCCCCCAAGTACTGTCTTCTGTCTTCAAAAGTATGAGATACACTTCCTCTCCTGAGAAAGTACTGACTATCTGGCTTCCCTTTCTGGCTGGTGTATTGACTGATTTTTTTGTTCCTCCTTCCTTAAATTCTTTCTCTTTCTCTTCATCTGCTGTGTGGATGGCACTCAGACTTATATAACAGTGTCATCAAGTGACGGTGGTCCCTTACAATCACTGAAAAAAAATTGTACTGAACAAATCACTGATTGGATGTGTCAGAATTTCCTCCAGTTAAACTGAAATAATTGTTTTGGTGCCAAAAAAGAATGATCAAAAGTCAGTGCTCACTTAGGATCACTATTGTTACAGTCCACAAACCAAGCCAGAAACCTTGGTGTTGTGATGGACTCTGACTTAAATTTTAACTGCCATATTAAGACAATTACAAAGTCAGCCTCCTACCACTTTAAAAAATATAGCGAGAGTTAAACAGCTTATGCCTCAAGAAGATCTAGAAAACTCATCTATGCATTTATTTTTAGTAGGCTTGACTACTGTAATGACATTTTCACAGGTCTCTGTAAAAAAAAAAAAAAATCCCTCAGACATCTGCAGCTCATTCAGACTGCTGCTGCTAGAGTCCTCACTGAGACCAAGAAAGTATAACATACCACTCCTTTTTTCAGATCACTACACTGGCCTTCTGTCCATCAGAGTATTGACTTTAAAATATTACTACTGGTTTATAAAGCACTGAATGGTCTAGGGCCAAAATCTGATTGGATTCTGATCTCCTGCTGCATTATGAATCTTCCCGAGCTCTCAGGTCATCTGGGATGGTTCTGCTCACAGTCCCCAGAGTTAAAAACTAATCTTGGTGAAGCAGCTTTTAGTGACTATGCTCCACATCACTTGAATAGCCTTCCAGATGATCTGAAGTCTGCCCCAACTTTAAGCTCTTTTAAATCGAGGCTTGAAACTTTTCTTTTCGCTGTAGCTTTTAATTGGATCGCCTGCATTATAAATTTTATTCCTTTTTTGTGATTATATTGTCTGAAAATTGACATTTGATTTCTGTATTTTGTTTTATGTAAAGCACTTGAACTGCCTTGTGTTTGACACTTGCTGTACAAATAAACTTGTCTTGCACTTTTTGCTTAATGTTAAATCTGAGCTCGTTGATCCATAAGCCTCTTGATTACGGAAATATGGAGTCATATAGCACAAAGGCACAGAATCAGGCCCTTTGGTTCATTTGGTCCTTGCACTGAACTCTCTAGTCCCATCGACCCACGTGTGGAGCATAGCCCTTCATACCCCTCCCATCCATGTACTTATCCAAACGTCTCTGAAATCTTGAACTTGAACCCACATCCACCATATCCGCTGACAGCTCATTCCACACTCTCACCACTCTGAGTGAAGAAGTTCCCCTTCAGGCTTCCCTGAAATCTCTTTTCACCCTAAAATAATTAACTCCAGTTCTAGTTTCACCCAACCTCAGTGGAAAAAGCCTGCTGCATTTACCCATCTATACACCTCGTAATTTTGTAATACTCGATCAAATCTTCCGTTATTCTCCTACTGTCCAGGAAATAAAACTTAAACTATTTAATCTTTTCCTATAACTCAGGTCCTCAAGTCTTGGTAACATCCCTGTAAACTTGTTCCGTGTATCCTCTCTCTATTTCTGTTTGAAACCTGTCATGATCTTAGATGCCTCAACCAAGGTCAGATCAAACTTTTTTTTCCTCTCGAAATGCTTATTCCTTGAATCATCCTAATAAGTCTTTCTTGTATGCTATCTAAGACCTTTACATCCTTTTAAATTGTGGTCATGAGAATTGGATACGATATTGCAGTTGTGGGTAAACCAGTGCTTTATATAGGTTTAGCACTACTTCCCTGTTTTTGCACTTAATTCATTTTTTAAAGAATCCCTGGATACCATAGGCAGTATCAGTCACACTTAACTTACCTTGCTGCTTTCCAAAGATGCAAGTATATACGCAAATTACTTTTCCTGTGAACTCTATGCCACTTAGTCTATATTGTCTCTCCTTATTTGGTCTGTATTCTCTCCTTATCTTTATATACATCTGCAATAATTTTAAAATACATCTGCTATTTGTCTGAGCATTCTGTCAATTTATCTCTGCAGACTACCATTAACCTCTAATTAGCACAATACAATCTTTCTGTCAGCCAAAAATGTAAACTTGTACCTTGCATATCGATGTCAACAATATCAGAGACTCAGTGTCCACTGTATTAGTTACTCCTGTACCTAATAAATTAACTACTGAGTGTATGTCTGTAGCCAATCTGCTTCAAGGTTCAATGTGTTGTGCTTTCAGAGATGCTCTTTCGTACATCACTGTTTTAATGTGTAGTTATTTGAGTTATTGGTGTCTTCCTGTCAGCTTCAACCTTTCTGGTAATTCTCCCATTGACAATGCTTTTTCGCTCACAAAACCGTCACACACTGGATGTTTTTTTTTTCTTTTCATTACCTTTCTCTGTAAACTCTAGAGCCAGTTAGGCGCAAAAATCCCAGGAGATCAGCAATTTCAGAGATGCTCAAACCAACCCATCTGGCACCATCATTCCACCATCAAGGTCACTTAGATTATTTTTGGTCCCCATTCGGATGTTTGGTCTGAACAACATCTGAACTTGACCATGTCTGCATGAGTTGCTGTCATACAGTTGGCTCATTAGATATTTGGATTACCGAGCAGGTATGCCGAATAAGGTGGCCACTGAGTGTTTATTTTTTAAAAAAAACAAAGATATAGTATTGCACTCTGAGAAGTAGTCCTGTCTAACACCCTCCAGTATGAAGACAATCATTTATCACTATACTTTAGATCTGTAATCCAATTTCATGGGCATACTGCCCAAAAAAATTCCATGGGCCACAATTCTATCCAGCTCTTTTTGTAAAGATTTATTGAATACTTTTAAAATTACAAACCATTCCTACTGCATTACTTCCAACTGTCTTTCAGTATTTTATTCCAACACAATTTACCTTTAATAAATCTGTCACAGAGACATATAGCATGGTAACAAGCCATTCAGCCCACCCTATCCATACCAATCCCAGCTTCCAGCACAACTCATAGCCTTCTGCAGTAATAAAGTGCTCATCAAGACATTTATTAAATGCTCTCAGTGACAACTACTATCACTCTGAGGCATGTATTCCAGATACTCGCCATTCTCTGGATGGAAAATACAGTCACCAAATCTCTCAACCTAAGTATATGTCCTGTATCTACTTCTGATATGTGGAAAGGCTTCCTGTAGTCTACTCCAGAGATACTCTTCATATTTTATACACCTCAGTTTTGTCCACTTCTAACTAACGTTGCAAAGAAAACAGCCTTCAGACCTGAAACACTTCTCAAGCCACTCTTCAAGAACTGAAACACTTTATCCCAAGCAACATCCTGGTGGATCTCCTCTTCCCTCTCTTCAGCATAGTGACATCTTTTACTGTAGTTCAATATTCTAATTGAGACTGTCAAATGATTTTTAAAGTTGGAACTAAACCTTTCTCCTCTTGCAGTCAATATTGTACTGTTCTGCAAGTACATATTGTTGACTGGTTATGATGGAATTTTGACAACCACCTCCCTTCTGAGCATGTATTTCAGATCTCTACACCTATCTTTCCCCATTTATCTCCTCATCCATACATTAGTTACTCCAAAACTATGCCCCTGGTATTTAGTTCCTCTACTTATTAACTAATCTAGGCCCCTCAGTTCAGCTTTGCTGTTCCCAAGAATACAACCTTAACTTACCCAATAAGATACCAGATCTGACAACATGGCCTGAAGTTTTCTCTGCAGAATACTGATACAATCACGCATTTTCTGTAATGTAATGAACAGAAATGTATGTACCACTCAAGTTGTGGTCTAACTAGTGATAGTCCCAGCATCACCACTCTTGTTGATGTATAAAATACCAGTAATGTCATGGCTGATTCACTCCGTTGCCGCCATTCTTTTCTTTCTCACTGCCTACCGAGAATTTTGTTAGTTTTCTTTCTTTTTACCTTGTGTGAAGATTCTCTTGAGGTTTTTCTTAAAAATTCTACTCTATCCCAATCAAATCCCTTCTTATTTCATTCGTTGCTCACTATCCAATTTAGTTTCATTAAGATTTCTTCAGTTTCTTATAAATATGGAGATGTTCTTATGGGTTCAGATGTTCTCACTCTGATATTAATTCCTCTGAACCATATCAAGCAATGCTTCTTTTCTCAGGTTAGACACAGTAAAGAAAATGTTACTGATTATAATTTAGAAGGTCCTTTTCTATTGCCCCTCCCCCCCCCCCCCCCCCCAATAGTATAGAGTTGTCAAGCAGTACAACAAATACAGGCCCTTTGGCCCAACGAGTTCCTTAAGGTCCCTTAAGGCTATAGGTTGTTATAGCCGATGGCATTAGTGGGGACAAGCTCCCACTACCTATTAAATGCTTCAAATGGTGTGCACCTCAAATAGCCTCTGACAACCAAGTCCAGCTCCTGACCTTCACATGTGGCTTAGCTATTAAGCCCATCTGAACCGTTTTTACTGACCGGAGAAGGGGCAACTTAAAACCAGTCGCTTTGGGCAGATGGGACTCGTCAGCCATGGTTGGCAACTCATCTATGAGAAGGAAAGTTCTGATCTTAAACCTCCACTGTCTTGCGGCTATACCCACTCATGGGGAAGGCTTTGCAAGTAAACTCTGAGGGAAAATTCCGGAGTTGGAGTCCCTACAGCAGTCCTACATTGGGTTCATGTTGCCTGGCAACTCCTGTGACACTGCTGGTACAAACTGTCGGTCTCTGCCATTCCTTTGGGTTCATTAGATCCATGGTCAACTCTGACCGATGAAGGCCTCAGACTCAGTACAGAGTTAAACTGTACAACAGATACAGGCCCTTTGGCCCAATAAGTCCATGCTCACAATGGCACACACCCAGCTGGTCCGATTTCCTGCATTCAATTCGTATCCCTCTGAGCCCAACCCTTACTTATTAAATGATATTTCTATACCTGCCTCAAACACTTTTTTCTAACAACTCATTCTATATGCTTACCACCCTCTGCATTAAGAAATTGCCCCATAGGCCTCTTTTGCATCTTTTTTTCTCTTACTTTAAATTTGTGCATCAGTATTTTTGTCTCCTCTACTCTGGAGAAATGTCTGATACATTTCTATGAAGTTGCCCCTTATTCTCTTGTGTTCTGAGGAATAATGACTAAGCTTGACCAACCTCTCTCTATGACTCAGGCCCAGTACTCCAAGTGCAGCTTCATTAGTGACTTGTACAACTGTAATATGTTGTCTCAACTGTTCTACACAGTGCCCTAACTGAAAACCAACATACTAAATGCCACTTTCACCACACTAACACCACTTTCAACAATTGTACACTGAAGTACCTCTGTTGCATTACACTGCTTTGTGTCCTACCATTCATTGTACAACTCTTATATTAATTTGACTTTCACCTCACATTTATCTGTATTGCAATCCATTTGGCACTCCTCAGCCCACTTCCTTAACTGATTAAGAACCCCCTGTAATCTACAATCATCATCTTCAGTAGTAATAATACTAATATAGTGTCATTTGGAAACTTACTGATCAAGCCTTCTGCATTTGTAACCAAATCAAATAATAAGGGTCCCAACACCAACCCCTGTGGTTCACAACTAGTCACCAGCCTCCATTCTGAGAAGCAACCTTCAACCACCATCATCTGATTCCTACCTCCGAGCCTTGGATTCCAGTCTAGCCTGTCATGTGGGACCTTGTTGAAGGCCCTGATAAAGTCAAATAGACTATCCATTGCCCTCCCTCATCTGCCTTTTTAGTCATCTCCTTTTTAAAAAAAGAAACTCTAACTCTGTCTAGCATGACTTCCCATGCACAAAACTTCCTAACAAAACAGCCTATCCAAATGTTGGTAGGTCTTGTCCCTCAGAATTCCATCTAATAACTTTCCCACTACTGATATCAGGCTGATGGGTCTGTAGTTTGCTGTCTTGTCCTTGCTACCCTGTTAATAAAACAGAATAATTTTACTGTCTTTGGGAACTTCACAAGTGGCTAGCAGTAAAGCAAATATCTTCGCAAAGGCCTCTGTAATTTCTTCTCTCACCTGCCACAGAAGTCCAAGGATGCACTAGGGGGTTTATCCACCGTAATATGCTGTAAAGCTGCAAATACCTTCTCCCTGTTAATGTGTGTGTCTTTCAAAACATCACCACTTGTTTTCTCTCTTGAGCAACCATTGTTTTCTCGGTAAGCACTGAGAAGAAATATTTATGAAAATTGCACCTATCTCTTGCAGTTCACGACAAAGGCAGACCTTCTGATCTCTAAGGGGAAGTACTGTCTTCCTAGCCAACCTTTTATACTTATTATAGCTGTTCAACCTTTTGGGATCTTCTTTCACCTTATCTGCCATATTATTTTATACATTGTCCCCCTGACTTCCCTCTTAAGTGTGTTCTTAATCTTTTTATAACATTCAAGAGACTTGCTCATCCTCGACCTCCTTAAGACCATGTTTGCTTCCATTTTACCAGAGACGCAATATCTCTCATCAGTCAAGATTCCCTGACCTTGCCATGTTTATCGTTCTCCCTAACGGGAATATGCTACTTCTGGACACTTGATGTCACACTCATAAAGACCTCCCACTTGCCATTTATTATTTTCTCTTCATACAAGCTCACCCACTTGACCTCTGCAAGATCCAAGTTACTATTGAATAATTAAAATTACAATGATATTAACATTTATAGTTTGTGCGCTTTTTAAATAATTTCCCTATAGATTTGTTCCTCTCTACCTAATTTACTATTTGATGACAAATGGAATCTCCAAGAAGATTAATAGCTTTCCCCCTCTTATTTGTTTTTTTTCTCTCTCTCTCACTCCCTCACAGTATAATATTTTACTTTTGTAAAAAGTACAGCGTGACTCATTTAGTTTTCTTCCCTAGTTCAAAGATGAGTACTTTAATGGTCTCGCCCTTTGTAGCTCCTGTTGCTGACCATAGCATTTCAGCCTTTCCCACTCTCATCATCAGCTCTGATGTGATCTGTGAGTTCAGGCTCCTGTTGTTGTCACCAACAACACCAGCTCTTCAATCTGTTTAGAATATTCTCCACTCTGTTATTGATGTCTGTTATCTTAACACTAGGGAGGGAAATATTCTCGGCCCTGCTGATATTGATAGTTCTGAAAAAGGCTTGTCAGCTCCTCTGATTAGGGAACTGCCTACAACAGCAGCAATTTCAACTTCCTTATACTCTTTGTGTACTTTTTTTGCCTCTGGGTTGTACTCCTTCAGACACTTTTCACTTCACTGCTGATGAACACCTATTTTGATAAAAACGACATGCTCTGACAATATTTTTTGCCCTTTCAGAAAGCTATTCAAGTCTAATCCTGCAGAGTATTCATTTTTGGAAAGTACAATCCAGAAAACTTCACCTTAATTTTCTCCTCTTCCATTTCTGATCAAATTCCTTAATATTTTAATGTTTAACTCTGCACTTACTTGCTTTAACGTTTTTTTTAATGAATACCAGAGCTTCCTTTCTTTCCCCATTTCACTGAATTTCCCTGGTTTCTAATTCCTGACCTTGGCACTCTGAGTTTGAACCATGCACTCACTCTGTACTTCATCATGAATGTTACAAAGATGATAAGGAAACTTGGCTGAGTTTCTTTGAACAAGATGGTTAAAATCTTGCAAATAATGAAATTTAGACCTTCTATCATTTTACTACACTACATTAAACATTTTGGAGCTAAAAGTTCCTTACCTTTGTTTTTATACTTCAAGGGCAGAAATAGAGCTTTTGTTCAGCTCCACAAGTCCCTCCTCACCATCCCCACCCTGCAAAGTATGACTTCTCTGTTCTGATCAGTCAAGATTGAGCCAATGTAGTTTTCAGGCCATATACTGAATCCTTTGTTAGAAAAATGATACCTATTCTCATTTTATTTTTGTTCACCAGGGATTCAGTAACTTCACAACTGGATTTAACAATAACTAAAGCAGATTCTGAGCAGCTAGCTCGAGCTATAGCAGAGGATCAATGTTACGAACTTAACCAGGAACTTAAAAAAACAGTGGCACGACACAAGCAAGAGCAAATAGAGAAGGACAACACCATTAGCTCAGTAAGTTTGGATGCTTTACACTCCCTAACTCAAATAATTTGCAAGTTTTGCATACTTTACCTTAAATTTTAATTTTACACTTCAAATAATATTTAGCATTGTATTTGTTCTGTTATAATAGCGTATATATTTGTTTATGTTTAGCTGGAGGAGTCGAATAGAACCCTGACCAAAGATGTAGAAAATCTATCCAAAGAGAAAGCAGAAATTGATGAAAAACTGAGGTCAATGGGAGAAGGTATGGAATGAACTTGACCACATTTATATTGACTTTTTTACACTTCTAGTAATTGCTATAATGCTTATTGTTTAATATTGATCAATAGAACTATAGTACTAAGAGTAGTGGTTTAAATCTTTACAGCAATTGCTGGAATTCTGTAATTGAGGACTTAGTTTCTTATGATGAGTTTTTAGTGGCTCCTTCTGGAAAGCACATGCATTAAAACTCTGATAATCTGCTCTCTGACCAATCAGAAATCCCAGTCACATTCCCATCCTACCTGGCCCATTTCGTAATGTATGCTGTACTCAGATTTTCAAACAAGGGCCCTGAATCCCACTTTCCCTTTTCAACCACTAGTGACGTAGTATGCATGTTCCTTTTTCAAGTACTTAATTCATTCTTACACAGTGTAACATCTTTATCAAAAAAGTTCATTAAAAATTGTGAAAATCCATTTGTCTGAAAAATCTACCAATGTAGAACTATCCTGATCTTTCTAGATTATCAGTGTTAACTGTATAAGCATTTCAGCAAGTGTTCCTGGTGGCCCATTGGGCTGCATTATCAACTCCGACTTAAGTGAGCTACTAAAAGTGTTCACACAAGTTTCATTTTCAGATTCTCACATGGTTCAAAGTACATAGATTATCGAAGTACATATATATTATACAACCTTGAGATTCGTCTCCATACAGGCAGCCACAGAACAAAGAAACCCAATAGAACCCATTAAAAAAAATACCATCAAACATCCAATGTACAGAGAGGAAAGAAAACAAATCATGCAAACAATAAAAGTAAGCAAATAGCATTCAGAACTGAAGTTCACAAAAGTGAACCCACATCCATGAAGCCAGCCACAGCTGATTCAGGAGCCCATTAGTTGCAGGCCACAGCCTCAGTTAAGTGCAGAAACCTTTTGGAGCAGTGAGCTGAATTGGCTCATCCCTCACCTCCTGTCCTGACACCTTGACCTTTTCAATCCGGCCCAGTGCTTAAATCGTCATTTCTTACTTTCAGACCCAGGATCTGTTGCTTTGATACTCTCTCATGCCCGGGCCCCACTGCCTTGATTTGGCCCATACCTGACCTTTCCAATTCAGTCTGCCACGTAAGTGGATCAAACCTTGGGTCCTTCCTCACTCTGTGGCTCAGGCTCTGCCTTGACTCCATCTCACCTTGGTTCTGCAGTATTGAATCGCCTCCGCCCATTTCAGAAATGAACAAACATTGGCTTATTCTCCACTTTCGTGTATGGCCTGAACCACCTCGATTTGGCCCATACACATGACACCGCAACTGTCCTGCACTTTCAAGACTTCAGTTCACACCACAAACATGGCAGGTCGTACAGGTGATTCTAAAGCTCATCTCCAAAAGGGAAGTTACAGGCTCACTTACTGATCACTTACCAGAAAAGGTGTGATTAATAAAATCAGTATTTTTGTTTGTTTTGTTTGCCACCGACAAGTAGTCGCGAAACTTCAGCAGCACCATCTTAAACCATTTGGTGTCTGACAATATGCAATACACATTTGTTATTTGAAGAAATTGTGTAATAGTATGGTTCAAAAATGCTTGTACGTTAAAAATACTTAAAATCAAATGCTTTCAGAAATTAGTTTTACTGTAAAAGCAATATCATCAGCCTTTACTTTGAACTTCAGAGTTATATTATTTAAATTCTTATCCTTGAGACTATATTAATACTCATTCTGTTGAAAATAAATGTATGTGTGTTTCTTTAATTCATTGGCCTACCCTGGTGTCCATTCACAACTGTGGTCAAGCCTGCTTTTAGATCTTCTGCAGAGCCAGTAGTAAATGTCTGTTGGAGATGCAATTACTTAATTTACTCTGTTATCATCTGGTAGAAATGCAGAAAGAAGGTGTTAAGCTGGTCTAAGAACTATCACCTAGAAAAAAAACAGAAATAGAAATACAAAATGTTTAAAAGGTCTTGAATTCTGATGATCACCTGACAAAAGTCTGAGCAATAGTTAAAAAGTGACTGATGCAGAGGACAATTCAAATTTGAGTGCAATTCAGAGGAAGGAGAAGAAAAAGATGAAATCTGAATTGTTTAACAGAAGTTCGCTGTGGTGTGGTAGATGTATATTTATCTTGCCTTGTTCAAATAAATACTTTCGTTAACACTGAGCACTTGTGGTATTTTAAATAAACATTCTTTCAGATTTACAAAAGAAGAAGGAAGAAGAATTGAATGTGAAAAGCCACTACGAGAAAATGATTAACCAAGAACGTACATTGAAAACACAAGTAAGTGTTTTCTTAATTATCGTTTTCCAAACTGTAAATAGTCATGCTTTACTAGAGTTTTCTAATACTGTTAACTGATCTTGTCTTAAATTTACAATTGCTTGCATCCATTAGGCTGTCAATAAACTTGCTGAAATTATGAACCGGAAAGATATAAAAGTGGATCGGAAGAAAGCAAATACATCAGATGTCCGAAAAAAAGAAAAGGAAAACAAAAAATTGCAACTGGAATTGAACCAGGAGAAAGAGAAATACAGTCAGATGGTTGTGAAGTATCAAAAGGATTTAAATGAAATGCAAGCAGTAAGAAAATCTTAAATGTAAATTCTAACTGTCAATTCTCTTAGTGCTAGAAGTCTGCTTGGGCATAAAACAAATCTAAGCACAAACAGATTATGACCGTTCTCAACTTCACTCAACCTTGGAATTCCAAGACTGACCTAAGCCCAAGTGCTTATAACTTTTTTCCCATATCATCTCAACCGGGCCATTACTGCATATATAACAACGTTGAATATGTTATAAATCTTTCTGATGATGATGCACCAGAATATGTTTCAAGAATGGAGGGCACAATATTCAAACTATCCTGATCAGGATAATTGGTTCAGTGTAGCACAGCCTGATTTATCTCAAATCTGAACCTTTTAAATGTACATCTGATTCAACCCTGTCTAAATGGGCTCAGGTCAGGTAGCTGGGCCCTTGTAGGTATGTAATCTATAAAGCAGTTTTGTGAAGCACATGTCTAAACAGTTCTGTTTATAAATTCTTACACAAATATTGTATGCTTCCATTTACTGACTGACAACTGTACTTTTCATCTGGGTAGGTCATATTGATACAGCATTAGTACATTTCTCTGAAGAAGCAAATGAGTTTTATGGTGGAAACTAAACATACAAAATGTTTTCCTTAACAATGGGACCATAATTTTGTGTATCCAGATTGACCACTTCTGAATATGCAATTAAGATGCCTGGATATATAGAAATGTTGATTGCTGATACTACTATTCTCTGTAGATCACAGCAAATTTACCATCAAAACACAAAAGGCTGCCAATTTCCCCCTTCCAATACAATTAGTCATAGCAACCAGTTTTTTTGTATTAAAAAAAACCCTTCATGTACTTGCATGTTTACAAGTAAGGAAGTAAAAGCAATGTTTACCGTTTGAGGGAATCGGTGTGATATTATATAGATTTTTATGATTTTATATGCAAGAGATATAGTGAGGGTAAATGGTATTTTTTTCCCAAGGTGGAAATCTCATATTCTAGCTGGCTTAGTGTTAAAGTGGGGGGAATGGCATATTTTGAAAGGAATTTGTGGCAAGTTTTTTTTAGGAGTGGTAGTTATATGGAATGCATTGCCAGGAAAGTCATGGAAGCAGGCACAACAGCGAAGTTTAAGAGACACATAAACAGTTACATGAACAGGCAGGAAAGGAAAGAATATAGAGCACAAGATACAGGAGTAGAATCAGGCCATTTGGCCCATCAACTCAGCTCTGCCGTTTAGAACATTGTACAGCACAGTACAGGCCCTTCAGCCCACAATATTGTGCCGACCCTTAAACCCTGCCTCCCATATATTCCCCCTCCCCACCTTAAATTACTCCATATATCTGTCTATTAGTCTCTCAGATTTCACTAGTGTATCTGCCTCCACCACAGACTCAGGCAGTGCATTCCACGCACCAACCATTCTCTGAGTAAAAAATCTTCCTCTAATATCCCCCTTGAATCCCTCCCCTTACTTTAAAGCCATGTCCTCTTGTATTAGGCAGTGGTGCCCTGGGGAAGTGGTCCACCCTATCTATTCCTCTTGATATTTAATCATGACTGATTTTTATTTAACCCCATTCTTTCATCTCCCCCTAATCCTTAACACCCTCCTATCAAGAACCTTTAAATCTCTGCTTTAAAAACATACAATGACTTGACCTCCACAGCCCTGTGGTAACAAATTCCATGGATTCATCATCTTTTTGCTGAAGAAATTTCTTCTCATCTCAGTTTTAAAGCAGTCCCTTTATTTTGAGGCTGTACCCTCAGATCCTCGACTCTATTACCGATGGAAATATCATCTTCCTGTCCATTGTATCCAGGCTTTTAGAATCCATGCTGTAGATCTCATGCAGGCAATGGGATTGGTTTCTGTTGGTGTTGTGGTAAACTGAAGGGCTTGATCCTGTGCTGTGCTGTCCTGTCCTATGACTTATGTATCCTTGTCAATCTTTTGAATAGTGGGTCATCTAAAAGAGCGAATCATAGCTGCATAGACATGTGTAGCACAAAAATGGACTCCTTAGTCCACTTTGTTAATGCTGACTGTGATTCCTGTCTGTGCTACATCCCTCTGCACATTTCCTACTTGGAATCTGTTCACTTAAATTATGCAGTTTCTCACTGGAAAAGTGACCACTCCAATCTCCTCTAAATTTCACTTTAAGCCTGTGCCCTTTATTTCTAAACTCTCGTGCCCCAGGAGAAAGATTCTGGCTATGCATACTGTGTCTCTATAAAGCTGTTTAAGATTAACCCTCAGTCTCCTACGTTCCAAGTTTAGACCCAGCCTATTCAATCTGTACTTTTAACTTCAGCCCTCCATTGCAGGCAACATCTGGCGTGCCTTTTTTGCACTCCCTCTGTTGTTACCAGATCACTCCTGCAGTTTTATGCAACTGCAGCAAGTTGTCCCAAGTATGCCAAGTGCTTTTATCACATCTATCTGTGTTGCCACTTTTGAGAGCTATAGACTTGCACCACACATTTTCTCTGTACATCAAAGCTTGTTAAGTCCTCACCAATTACTTATAATGTGCTACCAGTGTTTGACCTTGA
This sequence comes from Hypanus sabinus, assembly GCF_030144855.1. Classification (NCBI taxonomy): domain Eukaryota; kingdom Metazoa; phylum Chordata; class Chondrichthyes; order Myliobatiformes; family Dasyatidae; genus Hypanus; species Hypanus sabinus. The sequence goes on from NC_082706.1 coordinate 159,156,172, forward strand.
AAAGGGCATTACTTCAATCTTTTGTGGAGTAAGTTCCATTTACCACTGTGCCGTTCAACTTTCTAATTGATCTCTGTGGTCTATCCACTTTCCTATCTATGATTTCACCAATTTTTTTTTGCAAACATGTAAGATGTATGTTATAGAAGCAACTGTAGCTTTATGTTACTATCAGGACATGTCTTTTTTTCCCCTTGCATTTTGACTATCTTCCTTGAATTTTACAGCAATTAGCAGAGGAATGTAACCTTCGCACAGAGATGCAAATGCAGCTTGATAGTAAGGACAGCGATATTGAACAGCTTCGTTCTAAACTTCAGGATCTCCAGCTTCGTATGGATAATACAAGTGTTGCCAGCTTGCATTCTGAAGATTCTGACGGAAGTGTAGTTGGTAAGATTAACTAAAACTAACCCAGCTTGCTTTTGGACAAGGTCCTTTTTCTAGGTATTCACAGAAGAGGCTCACAACTGCACTATCTTCAAATTGAAGCATCTTTTCATCATGTTGAAAACTGCTGTGGTATTTATCAAGGTCTAGTCCCTGTCTGGAGTTTTGCTGGGGCTTGAGGGTTGTGCATATTCTTCCAGGTAGGCTGTGTCTTTAATTTTTTGTTGCTATTGATCTTAGCCAACCACTTCCCCAATCAGAATTTGCTGTCCAAAACTTTCTCAATGGTTTCCTCTCTCTTTAATGTGAGAAGAGAAACTCATTGTGTGTGCTTACACAATCAGTATTTATTCTGACCTGTTGTAAGGTAGAATATGCATAATTCTAATCGAAACCCCTATTAAGCACTCTTTTATATGAAATTTCTTGGCCAGATTCTATTATATGATTTTCTTGCAAGTTAACCTGCTGAGCTGACCAGGTTCAGACAAAGTAATTAGTGCACTGAATTGGTACACAGTCCTTTTTCGCTGGCCACAGTGCCTGTTGTGATTTGGTTACTGTGAGAAATTTATTGTAAGAATTTATTTTTTAACAGAACTTGGTAGTATCAAAGAAAAAACACTAGCTTTGATTTGGCATTTGTGATCTTTGATGTCAAAAGGCTGATTGTATAAGTGGGGAAAAAACATATTGTGGCAGATAAATGGAGCTTATTTCTAAATTTAAAAGAAGTGACTTGGCCAAAAAGGGGTGAACTTTAGTCTGTGACTCACAGTGCCAAATTCCACAGGAAAAAATGTGTGGAGCTATTTTTTTGTGCATTCAGAACTGAAAATCTTCTTGGTTCTAGAATTACAGTATTTGTGATTTCAAATGTACATCTTACGCTGACATCTACCCACACTGGTATCAAGCTGCAAATGTACTTCATTATCAGATGTAACATTCGTCAAAATGATACTTAAGGGACAAAATACCGATAGTAGTGTGGCATAGTGTTTAAAAAAAAATACTACCATGTTCAAGTAAGTCTATCTTATGAAATTGTCTTTTACTCTTTGTGTCTAGTTGGGTGGTCCTCTTACAGCCCATGCCTTATCTTTTTCCAGTGAGTAATTGAAAGCCTTGTTCTATTCTGCACTTTCTGCTTGCTAGCTGGCATTTGAAACTTGACTCCATCTCTATTGGATTAAGTTGCTTTCTGATGTTTAAGGGACAGCATTCTTTTTATCTATAAACATGGATGAATTGCAAAATTAGTCATGTGAATAGTTTAACATTATTAATTTAAAACAAGCTTTAAGCTGCAGGAAGCTGCTTTTAGTATTTAATTTTGTCGTAGTTTTGAATTGACCATTCAAGGTTGCAAATTTACAAATTTAGCTGAGGTTAATTAATGCTCATCAAGTGCATGGTCATTTACAGAGTTATGCATAATGAGTGCTCAGACTAGCAATAAATTTTAGCTTTTTTATTATACATCATTAATATTATTTCTTTGAGGCATTTTAAAGCAAAATTGGAACTTGCATACCTTTGCAATTGAATTTTGGAATTCCCTGTAAAATGATATTTTGAATTAGGGTGCAATGCAATTTTCTGACCATTTGGAATAAAGGATACTGTCTTTTAAACAATTAAAATGCCAGATTTTTAAAACTATACAAACTGAATGCAGCTTAGCATGTTATCTGAACTACTGCGATTACATGACTTTTTGCTACCCTGTTGCGTGTAGTTTGATTGTTTTAATGTGAGCCTCCTAATAGTGCAATATTTTGGACAATCTCAAATCAATCATTATCATGCAAGAGCACAATAGAAGCATAAACTCCTGGAAGTACTCACCAGGTCACTATGCTCTCTGGGAAGAGGAACAGAGGTAACATTTCTGTTGAAGAACAGTTCTGATAAAGGGTCTTCAAATGGAACACTAACTGTGCTTCACTTCCCACAGATGTGGCTCAATTTGTTGAGAATTTCCAGCATGTTCTGTTGTTATTTTAGATTTCCAGTTTTCAAGAACTAATAGGCATTGGGGGAAAAAAAATATTATGGGTGTCTAAATATAAGATTTCCGCAGGAAGCATGCCCAGGCCTGTCTTAGAGCAGCTCTCATGATTGTCCAGAGCCTTTTTGAAATCAAATTCCATGTCCAGTGTCTAGATGAGTATAAATTGCAGTCTCCTAAACATTAGGAGCAGACAGCCATAATAGCCCATGCCACCAAAGTGACGTCACTAGTTCCAAGTTCATCCAACCAATATCTTTGTTAAATGAGTGCCAGCATGTTTTGGTTTATCCCAGCCTGATTGCCTGCATCCACTAGACCCACTGTATATCTCCATCCATGGCTGTTTATTTGCTGCTGAAATCTTCATGCCAGTTAGATTAATTCATGTGATCTTTCAACGGACTTCATATCTTTTATCCTCTGTGAAATTAATTCATTTAAAGTTCTGCTGCATTTATTCCAACCAAAGTACTTCCTGGCATTATTTCTAAGCATGCTGACCTACCTTATCCTCTGACAGATATGGAGATATGATGGAAAGTAAAAAAATAATTAGGACCACCTAAGCCTACCAACCAAAGGCCAATTCATAACTTCTTAAAATTTATTTTGCTTTTTGAGTGTAAAGGATTATCTAACTTAAATATTTTAAGTATACCTGATTAATGAGTAATTACTAGGAAGTTAAAATGATTAATAAGCAGGAGGTGGGTGAACTCATGGCCACCTGGGAGGCTGAAAACTTCATATATAAATTTTTTTTCACTGAGGTGATCACACGCAGAGTGTAAAATTTAGATAGTAGATGGGTGATCGCCAGGAGAAGTAAGGGGTGTAAGTATTCAGTGCAGGGTTCCCCTGTGGCAACAAGTATAGCCATTTGGATCCTGCTAGGGGTATGAACCATCATGGCAGAGCAGCAGTAACCAGGCCAGTCGCATTGGGGCTGGCTCTGAGACTCAGTAGGGAAGGGTATAGTCAAGCAGAGTGATAGTGATAGGAGACTCGATGGCTAGGGAAACGGACTGCAGATGTAGTGGCCGCGAAATGGAAGCCAGGATGGTGTGCTGCCTCTCGGGTGCTAGGGTCCAGGATTACTCAAGAGTGGCTGCAGAAAGTTCTCAAGAGGGATGGTCAGCAGCCAGAGGTCGTGGTGCACATTGGCAGAAAGGGAGAGAGGTCCTGCACAGTGTGTATAAGGAGCTAGGAAAGTGGTTGAAGACAAGGTAGTAATCTCTGGGTTAATCCCAGTACCATGTGCTAGTCAGGGCAGGAATAGGATAATAATACCAATGAATGAGTGACTACGGAGGTGATACAGGGGGCAGCATTTCAGATTTCTGGATCATTGGGATCTCTTCTGGGGAAGGTATGATCTGTACAAAAATGATAGGTTGCATCTGAACCCAAGGAGGACTGATATCCTTAGGGCGGGTTTGCTAGAGGTGTTGAGGGTTTAAGCTAGTTTGGTATTGGGATGGCAAATGGGGTGATAGAGGTGAAGACTGGACAGTTGGTACACAAGTAGATGCAGCATGTAGTAAGGAAGGGTTAGCAGATGATGGGGCAAAATAACAGTCACTGGAATGAACTGAAGTGTAACAAATCAAAAAGTTGATGAATACAGGACTGAAGGTGGTATATTTGAATGAATGTGGAATACAGAATAAGGTAGATCTTGTAGCACAGTTAGAGTTTGGTAGGAATGATGTGGGCATCAGAGTTGTGGCTGAAAGAAGATCATGGTTAGGAGTTAAAAATCCAATTGTATCAAAAGGACAGACAGGTAAGCAGGAGGTAGCATGACTCTGTTGGTTAAAAAAAATCAAGATGTAGAATCCGTGTGGATAGAGTTAAGAAACTGCAAGGAAATTTCTCTCTGATGGGAGTTATAGCGGCCTCTGAACCGTAGCCAGGTTGTGGGATACAAATTACAATGAGTGATAGAAAAGGCATGAAACAAGGGCAATATTATGATAGTCCTGCCGAAGGCTCTCGACCCAAAAAGTCGACTGTACTCTTTTCCACAGATGCTGCCTGACCTGCTGAGTTCCTCCAGCATTTTGTGTGTGGCTTAGCTTTTCAGCATCTGCAGATTTTCTCTTGTTTGTGATTGGATTGCGATTGTCATGAGGGATTTCATTATGCATGTAGATTGGGAAAATAAGGTTGGTGCTGGATCCCAACAGAGAATTTGGAGAATGCCAATAAGATAGGTTTTTAGAATGGCCTGTGGTTGACCCATTGAGGGAAAGGCAGTTCTGGATTGATGTTGAGTAGTAAACCAGATTTGATTAGGGAGTCTAAGGTAAAGGGACACTGAGGAGGCAGTGATCGTAATATGATAGAATTCACCCTGCAGTTTGAGAGGGAGAAGCTAAAGTCAGAACAGGGAATGACGGAGGCAGAGGGGCGCTGGGCAAAGTTGATTAGAAGGGGACACTAGCAGGGATGACAGCAGAACAGCAATGACGAGTTTCTGGGAGCAATATGGAAGGCGCAGGATAAATACATCCCAAAGATGAACATGTTTTCTAAAGGGAGGATGCTGCAACTGTAGCTGATGAGGGAAGACAGCATAAAATGTAGCAAAATTGGTGTGAAGGCAGAGGACTGGGAAGCTTTTAAAAACCAACAGAAGCCAACTAAAAAAACTATTTGGAGGGAAAAGATGAAATATGGAGGTAAGCTAGCCAATAATATCAAAAGAGGATGCCAAATATTTTTATCGGCTATTTAAAGAGAAAAGAAAGGTGAGAGTAGGTACTCAGCTGCTGGAAAACGACACTGAAGAGGTGCAAAGTAAAAGAAATGGCAGAAGAATGATAAGTGCTTTGCATGAGTCTTCACTGTGGAAGACACTAGCTGTATGCCAGAAATTCAAGAGTGTCAGGGGGAAGAAGTGAGTGTAGTAGCTATTACTAAGGAGAAGCAGAAAGGTCTGAAGGTAGATAAGTCACCTTGATAGACCAGGTAGACTGCACCCCAGGATTGTGAAAGAGGTAGATGAAGAAACTATGGAGGCATTAATAATAATCTTTCAAGAATCAATTGATTCTGCCATGGTTCTGGAGGACTACTTAATTATGAATGTCACTATACTCTTTGCGAAGGGAGGGAGACTGAAGAAAGGAAATTAAAGGCCAGTTAGCCTGACCTCAGTGACTGGGAAGATGTTGGAGTCCATTTTAAGGATGAGTTCAAGGTACTTGGAGGCTCATGACAAAATAAGTTGAAGTCAGCACAGTTTTCCTAAGTGAAAATATTGCCTGATAAATTTGTTGATGGATGTTGTTTACCTGTATAGATAGTGAATGTGGAAATCCTACAGCAGGTGACTCAAGGACCAGAGTGCACAGTCTCAGAATAGAGGAGCATCCATTTCGAACAGAGATGAGATGGAATTGCTTTAGCTAAAGGGTGGTGAATCTATGGAATTCATTGCCATGGACAGCTGTGGAGGATAAGTCATCAAGAATATTTCAAGTGAAGATTATGATTATGGGAGAAGGCCAGAGAATGGGGTCAAGAGAGATTATAAATTGGCCGTCATGGAATGGCAGGATGAGCTTTATGGGCCAAGTGGCCTATTCTGCTCCGATGTCTTATGGTCTAAGGTAATTTAGTGTAAACCTGCAAACGTAGTGAGAGCTGTAAGGAATCTGAGTGATTTAAAATCATACATCAACTGTACAGGTCTACATTCATGTGTCTTTTTTTTAAAAGAAAGAGACAGATGTTGTTCACTAAAGGAATCACAATCATTTCCACAGGAATGTATATGATTTATGTCAAATGCATAAATAGTCTCAAGCCATGTACTGAGTGACAAATTGCAGGCTATGTGGCAGAAATAAGGTTGTGGTTATTTTAATCTTTCTTCAGCTGTTCAGAATTGAGATTATTGAAGAAATAAGAACTGAAAACTGTTCAGCTGTTCAGAATTTTCCTCGCCTACATGTACTGTGTCCACAAATGGAACATGTTTTGATTGGTTAATATCCACTGGTTCTTTTCTATTTGTGACATTTGTTAACTTAAACCAATAATTCTGGCAATATTGTGGTTATATTACTTAAGCAGCAACTCTGAGTAATTGTTGAACAGGAGTTTTACATTCCATCACAACAAATGTTTTACATTGGAATGATATTTGTTTTTAATTTTTTAAAAAAATCAAGAGTATTAAGTATTACCATCTATACTGTGTTGACCATAAACCCAATGGATTTGTTTTTTTTTAAATGCACCAAGCTCATTTTAGGGAAAAAAATATCCAATATTTACCCATTCCAGGATATTTAGAAGACTGACAATAATGTTGTCTCATTAAGCAGTAAGCCACTATTGTACAAATTGTTTGTTTAACGTGATTAAAACTGTCCATATCACCTGGAATTGTGCAAAGGTATGTTCAGTTAATACTAAAGGACATTGGGTCTCTGTCTAAGTTTGGAGAGCTCTTCCTTAGTTACTTTAAGAAATAGACAGGCATAGTTATTGTTACAACATTTGTATCTTTCGCACCTTGTATCAGTCTCTGTATAGACTCCTGTATAGACTCTGCCAGTGCAGAGTAGACTCACCAAAAGAAGTTTTACTGTGGTATATGCCTAGGTAGGAAGGAGTGCTTTTAATATTGACTCCTAATGCACAAAGTTTCATGCACAAGATTTAAACTTATGTAGTACCCTTTTGATCACAATCTCCAGCATGTTGAACACAACTTGAAATCAGTTAAGAGTGAGGCAAGGAACAGAAGGATTCTACAGATTAATACATGGCTGAGAGGATGGTGCAGGAGGGAGGGCTTCAGGTTTTTAGATAATTGGGCTTTGTTCCAGGGAAGGTGGGATCTGTTCCGACAGGACGGTTTACACCCGAACTGGAGCGATACTAACATTCTTGCTGGAAAGTTTGCTTCTCGGCCGGGGGCGGGGGGGTGGGGGGGGTGCTTAAACTAAATTTGCAGGGGGCAGGGATCCAGAATGCGAGAGAGGATAGCGAGATGAAGAATAAAGGACAGGTGGGGATTACACGGTTCCGGAATATTAAGTGTGTGGTAGAGAAAGGTGAGGCGGAACAAGTGATAAGGAGGACACATGTACAGAGGGATGGTCTGACGGAACATGGAGTTAAATGTGCAGAAAGAATAAGTAAATTTAGGAAGGACAACAAAATTCAAGGGGCGTATAGCCCGATGGGAGTTCGGGGAGCTGGGTTAAGCACAATAGGCAGCGATTTAAACAGAAAGAGGAGAAATGGGCTAAAAATTTTATATCTGAATGCACGAAGTGTCAGAAATAAGGCGGATGAGCTTGAAGCTCAGGTGTGAATGGGTAACTGATGTTGTTGGGATAGCGGAGACATGGCTGCAGGGAGATCAGACCTGGGAAATGAATGTACAAGGGTATACGTGGTATCGTAGGGACAGAAATGTGGGCAGAGGGGGTGGGGTGGCCCTGTTGGTGAGGAATGAGATTCAATCCTTTGCAAGGGGGGACATTGGATCAGCAGAAGTAGAGTCTGTGTGGATAGAACTGAGGAACAGTAAGAGCAAAAAGACCCTCATGGGTGTTGTCTATTGGGTGCAAGTTGAATAGGGAGTTAACATTGGCATGTGGCAAAGGTAATGTCACAGTAGTTATGGGGGATTTCAACGTGCAGGTGAACTGGGAGAATCAGGTTGGTGCTGGACCCCAGGATAGGGAGTTTGTAGAGTGCCTACGGAATGCATTCTTGGAACAGCTTGTACGAGAGCCAACCAAGGACAAGGCTATTCTGGATTTAGTGTTGTGTAATGAACAGGATTTGATAAGCAATCTTGAAGTAAAGGAGACATTAGGAGGTAGTGACCATAATATGATAAGTTTTTATCTGCAATTTGAGAAGGATAAGGGAAGATTGGAGGTGTCAGTGTTGCAGTTGAACAAAGGAGACTATGGAACCATGAGGGAGGAGCTGGCCAAAGTTAAATGGACGGATATCCTAGCAGAAAAGACAGTGAAACAGCAATGGTAGGTATTCTTGGGAATAATGCACAAGGTGCAAAATCAGTTCATCCCCCGGAGAAGGAAGGATTCAAAGGGGGGAAAGGGGCCACAGTGGTTGACAAAGGAAGTCAGAGATTGCATAGCATTTAAAAAAAAGTATGACAGAGCTAAGGTGAGTGGGAAGACAGATGATTGGGAAATTTTTAAGGAACAACAGAATTTAACTAAAAAGGCAATACGAGGAGAAAAAAATGAGGTACGAACCCAAGATAGCCAGGAATATAAAGGAGGATAGCAAAAGTTTTTTTCGGTATGTGAAGAGAAAGATGATAGTTAAGAACAATGTTGGGCCCTTGAAGAATGAATTGGGTGAAATTTTTATGGGAAACAGAAATGGCAGAAGAATTTAATAAGTACTTTAGATCTGTCTTCACTAGGGAAGACACGAGCAATCTCCCAGATGTATGGATGGGCCAAGGACATAGGGTAACAGAGGAAATAAAACAGATTGACATTAGGAAGAAAACTGTGATGAGTAGACTGATGGAACTGAAGGCTGACAAATCCCCAGGTCCAGATGGTCTGCATCCTAGGGTACTAAAGGAGGTGGCCCTGGTAATTGCGGATGCATTGGTAATCATTTTCCAATGTTCCTTAGATTCAGGATCAGTTCCTGAGGATTGGAGAATGGCTAATTTTATCCAACTTTTTAAGAAAGGAGGGAGGGAGAAAACAGAGAGCTATCGTCCTGTCAGCCTAACATCAGTAGTGGGGAAGATGCTAGAGTCCATTATTAAAGATGAAATAGTGGCATATCTAGATAGCAGTGATAGGATTGGGCCGAGCCAGCATGGATTTACCAAGGGCAAATCATGCTTGACTAATGTATTGGAATTTTTCAAGGATGTAACCAGGAAGTTAGACAAGGGAGATCCAGTGGATGTAGTGTACCTCGATTTTCAGAAGGCATTTGATAAGGCCCCACATAGGAGATTGGTGGGTAAAATCAGAGCTCATGGCATTGGGGAGAAGATATTGACATGGATAGAAAACTGGTTGGCAGATAGAAAGCAAAGGGTAGCGGTGAATGGGTGTTTCTCAGAATAGCAGGTGGTGACTAGTGGGGTGCCACAAGGCTCGGTATTGGGACCACAGCTATTTACGATTTACATCAACGATTTAGATGAAGGCATTGAGAATAGCATCAGCAAGTTTGCTGATGATACTAAGCTGGATGGCAGTGTGACATGTGATGAGGATGTTAGGAGAAGTCAGGGTGACTTGGATAAGCTGAGTGAGTGGGCAGATACTTAGCAGATGACGTCTAATGTGAATAAGTGAGGTTATCCACTTTGGGAGTAAGAACAGGACGGCAGATTATTATCTGATTGGTGTAGAGTTAGGTAAGGGACAAATATAAAGAGATCTAGGAGTCCTTGTTCATCAGTCACTGAAGGTGAATGAGCAAGTGCAGCAGGCAGTGAAGAAGGCTAATGGAATGTTGGCCTTTATTACAAAGGGAATTGAGTACAAGAGCAAGGAAATCCTTTTGCATTTGTACAGGGCCCTGGTGAGACCACACCTGGAGTATTGTGTACAGTTTTGGTCTCCAGGGTTAAGGAAGGACATCCTGGCTGTAGAGGAAGTGCAGCGTAGATTCACGCGGTTAATTCCTGGGATGTCCGAACTGTCTTACACAGAGAGTTTAGAGAGACTGGGCTTGTACACACTGGAATTAAGGAGATTGAGAGGGGATCGGATTGCAACATATAAGATTATTATGGGATCAGACAAGATAGAGGCAGGAAATATGTTCCAGATGCTGGGAGAGTCCAGTACCAGAGGGCATGGTTTGAGCGTAAGGGGTAGGTCATTTAGGACAGAGTTAAGAAAAAACTTCTTCTCCCAGAGAGTTGTGGGGGTCTGAAATGCACTGCCTCGGAAGGCAGTGGATGCTAATTCTCTGGATGCTTTCAAGAAGGAGCTAGATAGGTATCTTATGGATAGGAGAATCAAAGGATATGGGGACAAGATAGGAACCGGGTATTGATAGTAGATGATCAGCCATGATCTCAAAATGGTGGTGCAGGCTCAAAGGGCTGAATGGTCTACTTCTGCACCTATTGTCTATTGTCAATGAAAGTCATGTTATTTGGACTGGGTCTTTAGTATCCATCACCAAATCAAGGTTGTTGAGCACGGCTTGACTGACCAATGTAAACCATTCCATTAGATAGTAGAAAATCTGCATTAATCTTTGCAACTGCTTGTTTCAGTGGTTGGGTTCTTGGAACAACCTAGCATTGCCATGTTTTGTAGTTAGGGCAAACCTTCAGGATTTCAGTCTGCAAAAGAGTATCTTCATCTTTTTCATGTTCTTATAGTTCCATCCAAACATTTTAAATGCAAACCAACTAAGAAGGAGGAATGCCAACTTTCTTTTAAAATTAAGTTTAATCAAATTATTTATACATTGTTATTGATGTTAGAAGTAGCTGGATCGTGAAAATTGTTCACTTTATATAACATTTGTGTATTGACCACGAGTAATGATGCATTGTTTTCCACTGACTATTTTAACTCACTGTATCCTCATTGATTTCCAAAATTAGAAACCAGGATGGAGGGCTGGTTATCAATACCAAACCGGGCTAACATAAAGCGTTATGGATGGAAAAAACAGGTAAAGTGCCATTAAAAATAAGTACTTGATTGTTGAATTGTATATTAAACTTATCCTCTACTACTAAAATTGACTTTGTTTATAATCAGTAATTTTATTGAGAATTAAGACTACAGATGCTGGAAATATGGGGAAAATGCTGAAAATAGTCAACAGGCCAGATGGCATCTGTGGAAAAAGAACTAAGAGTCCACATTTCAAGTTGGTTAGCTTTCATCTGTATGATTCATCCATTGGATATGTATAGTCATGTTCTGCAAAGCTTGTTTTGACATAAATGCAAAGAACTCATTTGCGCATCTGTGACCTATAATTTTGAAGACATTTCATACACAAGCAGCTCTCCTCAGAGGTATCCTGCTGCTCTTCTTAAAGGAAAGAATCTCAACTGATCATCAGCCATTGAGTTATAGGTTTTTCACTTCTCCTGTCCTACATACCCAGACCCCTTCCCTAATCTCAAAGCTAGTGTTGAGTCTTTTGCTACATTCTCAGATCAGTTTTAATGTACTGCATTCAGTGATGACAGTATGGTTTCCACTACACTGGAAAAATCAAATGCACAGTGGTGACTGCAGAGTACCTGCTTTCTGTTTGCAGAAGTCTCCCTGAGTTCTGTGTGACTGCAGAGTACCTGCTTTCTGTTTGCAGAAGTCTCCCTGAGTTCTGTGTTCCCTGTCATTTTAATTCTCCATCCCAATCTAATTCTTTCTGTGGTCTTCTGTACTGTTATTAAGGGTCCCAATGTAATTTTGGGGAACAGTACCTGGTATTCCACTTGTTAGTCAAGTTGCTTATCAAATTATTCAGCTTGTTTTCTCTGTATCTGAATGGGCTAGGTTATCCATCTGAGATATTGGCTCAGTTATTCACTTCGTTGACACAGCCTGGCCAGCTGGATATGTGCTGCTGCCTTAAATTTCAGCTATATTTCTTTGTTCTTGGTTTGTAACTGCCTTCTTTTCAGTTATTATGAACAATGAGCCAGGATTTCTCTACCTAACAATCCCCGTCGAACCATTTATCGGATAATTTCATGTTCAGCTTATCACCAGGGAAACTGGGTTTCACCATACAGAGGATATTCTTTTTATCCTATGCATCTCTCCTCTGCTTCCATGTTTCTTAATACTAATCTGTTTTGTCCTTTCTAGTTCTGACCCAAAGTCTTTGACCTTGCTACAACTGCTCAACTTGGTGCTTCCAGCATTTTCTGTCTTATTTTTAAACATTGTGATTGCTACTGTCCAGTTCCTTTATGCGTGCTGTTCTTAACTGTTCAGGTTGTTTCATTTTCTATTCCTGTCAACTAGTGACATTTCTGATTTTTAGTTGTATGAGGTGGAGTGCTGAAAAATACCACTTTCCTTGCCCTGTTTCTTGTCAGTAATGGTAATTTAACATTTCAACCTTGGGACATACTGCAGAAGTTCTACAAATGCCAATAATATTTTGCTTCCTCAATCCTTTTGTGATCAGGCCAGTACTTGGGGTATTCATTGATAGCAGAATGTTCGGTTCTGTTCAAATGAAGTTTATTGTAACGTGCATAAGTAACTTGCAACAGCATTTGACATTTATTTGGAGATACAGTGCCGAATAGGCCCTTCTGGCCCAATGTGCTGCACAGCCTAACAACCCACTAATTTAACCCTAATGTAATGATGTGAGTTTGCAATCACCCATTAACCTACTAACTGGTATGTCTTTGGACTGTGGAAAGAAAATAGAGCACCCGCAGGAAACCACACACACAGACACTCTCTGTCTCTCCCCCTCTCCCTCCCTCCCCCCTCTCCCTCCCCCCTCTCCCTCCCCCCTCCCTCCCCTTCTCCCTCCCCTTCTCCCTCCCCTTCTCCCTCCCCTTCTCCCTCCCCCTTCTCCCTCCCCCTTCTCCCTCCCCCTTCTCCCTCCCCCTTCTCCCTCCCCCTTCTCCCTCCCCCTTCTCCCTCCCCCTTCTCCCTCCCCCTTCTCCCTCCCCCTTCTCCCTCCCCCTTCTCCCTCCCCCTTCTCCCTCCCCCTTCTCCCTCCCCCTTCTCCCTCCCCCTTCTCCCTCCCCCTTCTCCCTCCCCCTTCTCCCTCCCCTTCTCCCTCCCCCTTCTCCCTCCCCCTTCTCCCTCCCCCTTCTCCCTCCCCCTTCTCCCTCCCCCTTCTCCCTCCCCCTTCTCCCTCCCCCTTCTCCCTCCCCCTTCTCCCTCCCCCTTCTCCCTCCCCCTTCTCCCTCCCCCTTCTCCCTCCCCCTTCTCCCTCCCCCTTCTCCCTCCCCCTTCTCCCTCCCCCTTCTCCCTCCCCCTTCTCCCTCCCCCTTCTCCCTCCCCCTTCTCCCTCCCCCTTCTCCCTCCCCCTTCTCCCTCCCCCTTCTCCCTCCCCCTTCTCCCTCCCCCTTCTCCCTCCCCCTTCTCCCTCCCCCTTCTCCCTCCCCCTTCTCCCTCCCCCTTCTCCCTCCCCCTTCTCCCTCCCCCTTCTCCCTCCCCCTTCTCCCTCCCCCTTCTCCCTCCCCCTTCTCCCTCCCCCTTCTCCCTCCCCCTTCTCCCTCCCCCTTCTCCCTCCCCCTTCTCCCTCCCCCTTCTCCCTCCCCCTTCTCCCTCCCCCTTCTCCCTCCCCCTTCTCCCTCCCCCTTCTCCCTCCCCCTTCTCCCTCCCCCTTCTCCCTCCCCCTTCTCCCTCCCCCCTCTCCCTCCCCCCTCTCCCTCCCCCCTCTCCCTCCCCCCTCTCCCTCCCCCCTCTCCCTCCCCCCTCTCCCTCCCCCCTCTCCCTCCCCCCTCTCCCTCCCCCCTCTCCCTCCCCCCTCTCCCTCTCCCCCTCTCCCTTTCCCCCTCTCTCCCCCCTCCCCCTCTCTCCTCCCCCGGAATTGAACTCTGATCTGTAATGCCCTGAGCTGTATAGCATCATGCTAACAGCTACCCTGCCTTGGCGACCTAACAGACAACACAGAATATAAATTATACACATGTAAAATTATACCACAGTGAAAAATAAAAGACTGATGCAGAAAAAGACAAAATCAAAGATAAGTCCATGGCAGTACAAGAGGCGATCCATAGTGTCCCTTTGCTGAGTTAGTGTTACAGTTGTGCAGGTATATTCAAGAATCTGATGATTGTATAAAAGTGCCAGCTAGTGTGGGACTTCAGGTCACAGTAATAAGAGGGCATAACCCAGAAGGTATGGTTGATGATAGATGCTGTCGCTTTGAAGCAGTACCTCCTGTATAAATAAAATAAACTGTTATCCTAATTATTAAATTATCCCTCCCACCTTCCCCAAGTATTATCTGGCAGTTTTAACTGCTAGTTTTATTTTTATTGTGTCCCAGTTCACCTAATGCCTCCATTTTCCTTGTTTTCTTTATTTTGGATGCCATGGTTAGAAGGTAGCAATCTCAACTTTTATTCTTTTTCCCAGTACTGATTATTTACTGCATTTGTAGCTGCAAGAATATTGTTTTAGACAAAATAGTCGAACTCAACGGATCTTAGTAATTTGTTGACAAAGTTTTTATTCTTTAGGTTTAGACTTGTGCATCAGAAGTTTTGATATCAGGTATTCAGACTGCTGCTGAAACATTGAAAAACCTACAAGACAATGCAGGCCCTTCAGCCCACAGTGCTGTGCCAAACATGTCCTTTCTTTAGAAATTACCTCGGGTTACCCGTAGCCCTCTATTTTACTAAGCTCCATGTACCTATCCAGGAGGCTCTTAAAAAGACCATATTGTATCTGTGCCAGCAGCCCATTCCACACACTCATCACTCTCTGCATAAAAAAAAAATTAACCCTGGCATCTCCTCTAAACCTAGATGATGGCTGCATTGCTTCAGTCCTTGGGAGTTTGACAGAAAAGAATGACATTGTATTTGTTGGATTCAGTTTCTTTTTCTAATATTGAAATTTTTTTGTTATTTACAGTATGTTGTAGTGAGCAGCAGAAAAATACTGTTCTATGAAGATGAGCTGAATAAAGAACAATCTAATCCTTCAATGGTATTGGATATCGAGTGAGTACAACTTCCTATTACTGAGAATTTGCAGAAAATGAGAATTTGTGAATAGGAGAACGTAGCTGCAAGTTTGGAAAATTTGATTTAAAAGGAGAAAATGAAAACGTAATAATGTTCTGATTGATCTTGGAAGAAGTTAAAAGGTTGCCACATGGTGGGTCTGTACTGTTCCATGCATTTCTGTACTGTTCCATGCATTTCTGTGTTCAGCAAATTTGCTGATCCAGTTAACTACATTAACAGCTAGATCATTGATATAGATGACAAACAGCAAAGGACCCAGTGGTACACCGCTAGTCATAGGCCTCCAGTCAGAGAGGTAACCATGTACTACCACCCCCGGCTTCTCCCACAAAGCCAATATTTAATCCAGTTTACTTCTTCATCCTAAGTGCCAGCAACTGACCCTTCTTGACCAGCCTCTCACGTGGGACCTTATCAAATGCCTTGGTAAAGTCCATGCAGATAACATCTAGTACCTCGCCTTCATCCACTTTGCTGGCAACCTCATCTTAAAAACTCTATAAGATTGGTTAGACATGACTTGCCATGCATAAAGCCAGGCTGACTATCCTTAATCAGTCCATGTTTATTGAAATACATGTATATCTGGTCCATTAGAATACTTTCCAATATCTTGCCCACAACTGATTTCAGACTCACCGGCCTATCATTTTCTGGTTTCTGTTTAGAGCCTTTTTTTTTAAAGAGCAGAACAACATCGGCTATCCTTCAGTCTTCCAAGACCCCTCCTGTCACTAAGAATGATTTGAATATTTCTGTTAGGGCCCCAGCAATTTCTGCACAGCTCCGAAGTGTCCAAGGGAACACCTTGTCAGGTCCTGGGGATTTATCCACCCTAATTTACCTCATGACAGCAAAATCTCCTCTCCTCTAATCTGTATAGGGACCATGAATTTGTTGCCTTTTTGCCTCACTTCTGTCGACTCTGTGTCCATCTCCTGAGTAAATATGTATGCAAAATAATCTAGTTAAGATCTCCCCTGTCTTTTTTTGTCTCCACACATGGATTACCATTCTGGTCTTCCAGAATTTTGTCTTTGACAGTCCTTTTGCTCTTAACATATCTGTAGAATCCCTTAGAGTTCTCCTTCACCTTGTCTGCTAGAGCAACCTCATGCCTTTTAGTCCTGATTTCAGTATTCTCTTGCATTTCTTAAACTCCAGAAGCACCTCATTTCATCCTACCTGCCTTTACCTGCTATGCACAACACTTTCTTTTTCTGAACCAGGGCCTCAATATCTCTTGAAAACCAAGGTACCCTACACTTGTTATAACCATATAACAATTACAGCACGGAAGCAGGCCATCTCGGCCCTTCTAGTCCGTGCCGAACGCTTAATCTCACCTAGTCCCACTGACCCACACTCAGCCCACAACCCTCCATTCCCTTCCTGTCCGTATACCTATCTATTTTTACTTTAAATGACAATACTGAACCTGCCTCTACTACTTCTACTGGAAGCTCGTTCCACATAGCTATCACTCTCTGAGTAAAGAAATTCCCCCTCGTGTTACCCTTAAAATTTTGCCCCCGAACTCTCAACTCATATCCTCTTGTTTGAATCTCTCCTACCCTCAATGGAAAAAGCCTATCCACATCAACTCTATCTATCCCCCTCATAATTTAAATACCTCTATCAAGTCCCCCCTCAACCTTCTATGCTCCAAAGAATAAAGACCTAACTTGTTCAACGTTTCCCTGTAACTTAGGTGCTGAAACCCAGGTAACATTCTAGTAAATCTTCTCTGTACTCTCTATTTTGTTGGTATCTTTCCTGTAGTTTGCTGTCCAGAACTGTAAACAATACTCCAAATTCAGCCTTACCAATGCCTTGTACAATTTTAACATTGCATCCCAACTCCTACACTCAATGCTCTGATTTATGAAGGCCAGCACACCAAAAGCTTTCTTCACCACCCTATCCACATGAGATTCCATCTTCAGGGAACTATGCACTATTATGCCTAGATCACTCTGTTCTACTGCATTCTTCAATGCCCTACCATTTGCCATGTATGTCCTATTTGGATTATTCCGACCAAAATGTAGCACCTCACACTTATCAGCATTAAACTCTATCTGCCATCGTTCAGCCCACTCTTCTAACTGGCCAAAATCTCTCTGCAAGCTCTGAAAACGTACCTCATTATCCACAATGCCACCTACCTTAGTATCATCTGCATACTTACTAATCCAATTTACCACCCCATCATCCGAATCATTAATCTATATGAGAAACAACATTGGACCCAGTACAGATCTCTGATGCACACCGCTCGTTACCTGCCTCCAAACTGACAAACAGTTATCCACCACTACTCTGGCATTTCCTATCCAGCCACTGTTGAATCCATTTTACTACTTCAATATTAATATCCAACGATTGAACCTTCTTAACTAACCTTCCGTGCGGAACCTTGTCAAAGGCCTTACTGAAGCCCATATAGACAACATCCACTGCTTTACCATCGTCAACTTTCCTCATAACCTCTTAAAAAAAATTTAATGAGATTTGTCAAACATAAACTTCCACGTACAAATCCGTGTTGACTGTTCCTAATCAGATCCTGTCTATCCAGATAATTATATATACCATCTCTAAGAATACTTTCCATTAATTTACCCACCACTGACGTCAAACTGACCGGCTATAATTGCTATGTTTACTCTTTGAACCCTTTTTAAACAATGGAACAACATGAGCAATATGCCAATCCTCCGGCACCATCCCGGTTTCTAATGACATTTGAAATATTTCTGTCAGAGCCCCTGCTCTTTCTACACTAACTTCCCTCAAGGTCCTAGGGAAATATCCTGTCAGGACCTGGAGATTTATCCACTTTTATATTCCTTAAAAGTGCTAGAACTTCTTCCTCTTTAATCGTCATTGTTTCCATAACTTCCCTACTTGTTTCCCTTACCTTACACAATACAATATCCTTCTCCTTAGTGAATACCGAAGAAAAGAAATTGTTCAAAATCTCCCCCATCTCTTTTGGCTCCACACATAGCTATCCACTCTGATTCTCTAAGGGACCAATTTTTATTCCTCACTATCCTTTTGCTATTAATATAACTGTAGAAACTTTGGATTTATTTTCACCTTACTTGCCAAAGCAACCTCATATCTTTTAGCTTTTCTAATTTCTTCTTTAAGATTCTTCTTACGTTCTTTATATTCCTCAAGCACCTCATTTACTCCATGCTGCCTATAATAATTGTAGATATCTCTTTTTCCTAACCAAGTTTCCAATATCCCTTGAAAACCATGGCTCTCTCAAACTTTAAACTTTCCTTTCAACCTAACAGGAACATAAAGATTCTGTACCCTCAAAATTTCACCTTTAAATGACCTCCATTTCTCTATTACATCCTTCCCATAAAACAAGTTGTCCCAATCCACTCCTTCTAAATCCTTTCGCATCTCCTCAAAGTTAGCCTTTTTGCAATCAAAAATCTCAACCCTGGGTCCAGTCCTATCCTTCTCCATAATTATATTGAAACTAATGGCATTGTGATCACTGGACCCAAAGTTCTCCCCAGCACATACCTCCATCACCTGACCTATCTCATTCCCTAACAGGAGATCCAACACTGCCCCTTCTCTAGTCGGTACCTCTATGTATTCCTGCAGAAAACTATCCTGCATACATTTTACAAACTCCAAACCATCCATCCCTTTTACAGTATGGGCTTCCCAGTCTATGTGTGGAAAATTATAATCTCCCACAATCACAACCCTGTGATTACTACAAATATCTGCTATCTCCTTAAAAATTTGCTCCTCCAATTCTCGCTCCCCATTAGGTGGTCTATAATATACCCCTATAAATGTTACTATACCTTTCCCATTCCTCAATTCCACCCAAATAGTCTCCCTAGACAAGCCCTCTAATCTATCCTGCCAGAGCACAGCTGTAATATTTTCTCTGACAAGCAACGCAACACCTCCCCCTCTTGTCTCTCTGATTCTATCACACCTGAAGCAACAAAATCCAGGAATATTTAGTTGCCAATCACACCCCTCCTGCAACCATGTTTCACTAAGATTTACGTTTTGTTGAGTGGGATGGCCACAGGAATACTCTCACCTGGCTGTTTAACCCCTTTCCCTTTTCTGACTGTTGTCTAGTTTCCTGTGTCCTGCACCTTCGGTGTAACTATTTCTCTATATGTCCTCTTTATTACACCCTCAGCCTCTTGAATGATCTGGAGTTCATCCAGTTCCAGCTCTAACTTCTTGACGTGAATTGTATGAAGTTGCATCTGGATGTACTTCTTGCATCGTCAGGAAGTGTGGTGCAGTCATCAGGAACACTGGAGTCTCCCTGTCTTCCCACACCTGCCGGGAGTTGCTGTCTTTTCCACTCAATCAGGAAACCTGAGTGTCTTCTCAGGCTTCTGATCTATCTGATTGACCACTGCTCAAAGTGCCAAAACCGTGGCGAGTTGCTAACTTTTCTTCTCGATCAGTGAATCTGAGTGAATTAAATCTACATATATGAGGCAATGCAGCTGTCCAGATACTTTGACAATTACAAACAAACCTATGAACATAACTACCAAGGAGGATGGAGAGTGTAGGCAAATAGGAGCATAACCACTTGCAAGGCACAAATCATTGTGGGGCATAAATAACTTGCAAAGCATTGGAACTCCCCTCGAGATAATGGTTTATAAAAGCAACTCACTACTACTTACTAAATACCATTTGAAGGTAGGTAACTAATTGTTGGCTTGACAACATTTCTTACATCCTGGGTATGAGGGAAAAAAATTAAGTGCAGTAGGCAATAAGTTGCACGGCTTCTAATGCACTTTTAAAGTACCACATCGACATTTTGTTCTTAAAGCTAATTTGCATACATAATGAAATGTGCACTTCTAAATTTTATCTTCTAGCAAATTGTTCCATGTGCGCCCTGTAACACAAGGTGATGTATACAGGGCAGAAACTGGAGAAATCCCTCGGATATTCCAGGTGGGCTCTCAATAATTTTTCATTTAAATTTCATTTTTGCTTATATATAATCATCTGTATTTCAGTTTTGTGTGAAGGATATCAAAGGAAAAGTTAGATGTGACAGTTTTATATATTGTGGTTGGAGTTTGTTATAGATTTATTGCTAATTAAGCTGAAATTATTTAGCAACCTGGACAAGAGCACAAGATATTGGGAGCAGGAGTCAGCCACTTTGCCCTTCAAAGCTACCCAGCCAGTCAATATGATCCTGGCTGATCTGCTCCTTTATTAATCTAGTTATTCATAGTCTGTAACTGAAGGACAATGAGAGTTGCCCTGCTGGAACCCATATAAAGGAGGGTTGGGGATGCGGTTGTACAATAAGGAGTTATGGATCCATAGGTTGGAGGGGAAGAAAGAAGGGCACCTTGTAGTGCAAGGAAGAGGAGGAGAAACTGACTTTTAAGGAGGAGTTGAAGAAGATGAACTTTGTAATTAAAGACCACATTGGGAGATAAGATGGAGTGAAGAATTAGCCTAGTATTTACCATGTTCATCCCTGTAAAGCAGACATTTATTATGCAAATGCGAGCTTTCTTGAGAATTGTGTTTAAATCCTAATTATTGACCAGACTCAACCAGTGGCTTTCTAGCTGTGCTTCACCAGTGGACTTCATATGGTGTCCAGTGCTGAGGCAGGAGTTTGCTTTGTTTTTGAACATGTGCACCTGAGAATCTACTCTCTCATTCTATGCCAGGTAAAACTGATGCAGGGTACATGAGCCAACTTATTTGAATGGAAGTTTTATACTGGCAAAGAAGAAAGATAAGAAAAGTTTCGTAAAGTTGTGTTTTTAAGCATTGCAGGATAATTTTAGAAACATAGAGAACCTACGGCACAATGCAACCCCTTTGGCCCACAATGCTGTGCTGAACATGTTCGTACCTTAGAAATTACCTAGGGTTACCCATAGCCTTCTAGTTTTCTAAGCACCATGTACGTATCCAGGAGCCTCTGAAAAGACTCAATTGTATCCCCTTCCACCACCATTGCCAGCAGCCCATTCCATCCACTCACCACTCTGCGTTTAAAAAAAAAACAACAACTTGCTCCTGACATCTGAGCTGTAGCTACTTCCAAGCAACTTAAAACTGTGCCCTCTTGAGCTAGTAATTTCAGCCCTGGGAAAAAGCCTCTGACTATCCACATGATCAAAGCCTCTCATCATCTTATACACCTCTATCAGGTCACCTCTCATCCTCTGCTGCACCAAGGAGAAATGGCCGAGTTCACACAACCTATTCTCATAAGGCATGCTCCCCAATCCAGGCAACATCCTTGTAAATCTCCTCTGCACCCTTTCTATGGTTTCCACATCCTTCTTGTAGTGAGGTGACCAGAACTGAGCACAGTACTCCAAGTGGGTCTGACCAGTGTCCTATATAGCTATAACATTACCTCTTGGCTCTTAAAGTCAATCCCACAGTTGATACAGGCCAATGCACCATATGCCTCCTTAGCCACATAGTCAAACTGCATAGCAGCTTTGAGTGTCCTATGGACTTGGACCCCAAGATCCCTCTGATCCTCCACACTGTCAAGTGTCTTACCATTAATACTATATTCTGCCATCATATTTGACCTACCAAAACAAACCACCTCACACTTATCAGGGTTGAACCCCATCTGCCACTTCTCAGCCCAGTTTTGCATCCTATCGATGTCCTGCTGTAACCTCTGACAGCCCTCCACACTATCCACAACACCTCCGACCTTTGTGTCAGCAAATTTACTAACCCATCTCTCCACTTCCTCATCCAGGTCATTTATAAAAATCACAAGGAGAAGGGATCCTGGAACAGATCCCTGAGGCACGCCACTGGTCACTGACCTCCATGCAGAATATGACCCATCTACAACCACTCTTTGCCTTCTGTGAGCAAGCCAATTCTGGATCCACAAAGCAATGTCCCCTTGGATCCCATGCCTTCTTACTTTCTCAAAAAGCCATGCATGGGGTACCTTATCAAATGCCTTGCTGAAATCCACATACACTACATCTACTGCTCTACCTTCATCAATGTGTTTAGTCACATCGCTATGTTAACTGTTTAACTTTTACAGTTTATTTCATGTTTATTTGTTATTCTTGCTGAATATTAGGGACAGTCAGAAGGACAAAGAAGTAATCAACTTTGACAGAATTTAATTGTGAATTTTGTTGGCCTATTTGTTTTGAAATTTACCATTCAGCTCCAGAATACTTTCAGTCAACGAGATTAGCATTCCAGTTGCAGATGCAGTCAGTTGTAATATCACAGCAATTATGGCAAGTGCAGGCTCACTCAACAAATTCTGGGCCTTTGTCATGTGCTATCTATGGCCCACTTATACAGTTCAAATGACTGGAAATAGGTGTAGTAGGTTGTACACATCATGTGACTTGCTATGTGCACTAACAGTTCCATTTTAGTATCAAGGAAGAGCACTAATTTTGACATTTACTCAGGTTTCCTGCTTTATAGCAGGTTTTCCTGTCTTGCACTAAATGTTTCTGGACAAAATTATTCATGTGGTCTTGTGATTTCCAGCTATGGTTCTAACAATTTAGTTCAATTATTATGTTTGAATGAACTGTACATTGTTCGATCTTTCAGATATTATATGCCAATGAGGGTGAATGTCGAAAGGATGTGGAAGCAGAAGCTGTGCAATCAGTGGAAAAGCCTGATTTTATACCTCATAAAGGTCATGAATTTATCCCTACACTTTATCATTTTCCCACAAATTGTGAAGCTTGTGCAAAGCCTCTGTGGCATGTTTTCAAACCACCAGCTGCATTGGAGTGCAGGCGATGCCATGTTAAGTGCCATAAGGATCATTTGGATAAAAAGGAAGACATGATTGTACCATGCAAAGGTAGGAATTATTTCTAACAATGAAAACAACATTGATTTTCATCCTTCACTCTTAACTGCATCATTACAAGAGGCAATTTATATGAGATTTGCATTTCCTTTGGACTGAAATTTACATAAATATGTAAATTTGATACCTTTTCATTTTACCAGCAATTATGAGCTCCACATAATCTCCATTTTTAAATTATGTGGGCATAATATTGTCAGTCCAGTGTACTTTGACCAAATTTAATCATTAAGGTCACTACAATATGGGAGAGGGAATTATAAAACTTCCCTGCAATGACTTATTTTAAGAGTATGTGTTTTCTTCTTAGTGAATTATGATGTCAACACAGCGAGGGATATGTTGCTACTAGCATGTTCTCAGGATGAACAGAAGAAATGGATTGGACATTTAGTGAAGAAAATTCCTAAGAATCCTCCGGCTGTATCAAGTTTTGTGCGTGCTTCTCCCAGGTCATCAAGTACAAGATCGGCGCCAAATCAGTCTTTTCGCAAACCTGCCAAACATATTGCCCCAGTCAAGCCCAGGTATTAAATAAGTAAATAGATATTCTTTTGATTTAACTGAATAGAAAATAAAATGACAAAAATCACTAATATGCACTTTTGCAGAATTAAATGGATAGTCAGACCAGAATTAGGCCATTCAGCCTATCCAGTCAGCCTCGCCATTCCATTATGGCTGATCCCAGAGTCCACTCAACCCCACACAATTGCCTTCTCACCATATCCTTTGTTGCCCTGAGCAATCAAGAACCAATTAACTCCCTCCTTAAATATACCCATGGACTTGGCTTCCACCACAGTCTGTGGCAGAGCATTCCACAGGTTCACTACTCTCTCTGGCTGAAAAAAAACTCCTCCTTACCTCTGTTCTGAAAGATAATTACCCCCCCCCCCCCCAACACACCACCAACTTTGAGGCTGTGCCTTCATCGGAAACATCCTCTCCACATCCACTCTATCTAGTCCTTTGAAAATTTGATGGGGTTCAATGAGATTCTTTTTCCTTTGTAATAGCAATGGCACTCACTCCTGCTCCCTGACACTCACAGACCTCTGGCACACTGCTAGTGTCTTCCACAGAGAAGGCAGATGCAAAGTACCCATAATGTTCATCTGCCATTTTTTTGTTTAATTTTTTCCGTTTCATCAGCATCATTTTCCAGTGGTGAAATGTCAGCTCTCCCCTCCCTTTTACTCTTTATGTAACTGGAAAAAAAAGTTTGGTATCCTACTTTATATTATCGGCTGGTTTGCCCTCATATTTCATCTTCTTACAGCTTTTTTTAATTGCATTTTGTTGGATTTTAAAAATGCCTCAATTTTCCAACTTCCCACTCACTTTTGCTACCTTGTATGCTCTTTTGTCAGCCATGGTTGCTTACTCCTACTATCTGAGAACTCCTTTCTCTGTGGAACGTATCTATCTTGCACCTTGTGAACTTTTCCCAGAAACTTCAGCCATCTCTGCTCTGCCATCATCCCCTCCATTCCACCTGGCAAGCTCCTTTGGTCATGCCTCTGTAATTCCCTTTATTCCATTGTGATACTGATACATGTGACTTATACTTCACCCTCTCAAATTTGGACTTGGACCATAAGGCATAGAAACAGAATTAGGCCATTCAGCCCATTGAGTTTGCTCCAGCATTCCATTATGGTTGATTCAGATCCCACTCAACCCCATACTTAACCTTCCCGCCATAACCTTTGATGCCCTGACCAATCAGTAAACTATCAATTTTCACTTTAAAAATAACCACAGTCTTGGTCTCCACAGCTGTCTGTGGCAGTTCATTCTTCAGATTCACTACTCTCTTTATCATGAACTGGTTCTTTGTCCCATAATTGTCTCAAATTTAAAATTCTTACAGTATCTCATGCTTATTTTTTATCATGTTCATTGCCACTTCTGTCATTTCTATCAGATCATTTCATGAAATGCTGTTTTCCATCGTTCTTTCTCTAATGTGACCCTTGGTGAACCTCCACTCCTCCAACTGCTACAGGATACTCTGCATTATCTGCGTATTTCAGGGTCTGGGATGTCTCAGATCATTTCTTAAGGGGCAGGATGAGCAGCCTCGTCATAATACAAATTGGTACAAACGACATAGGTGTGAAAAGGGATAAAGCCTTGATGAGAAGAAGATTGGAAGCTGAAAAGCAGATCCGCTGGGATTGTTGCCTGTGCCGTATGCTCTATGTTCTGAGGTTTAGATATTTCAACAGTGACAGGGAGGGATTTGAAGAGATGGCATTGCTAATTATAGATGGTATTGTAGCTGCAGAAAGGGACGTTATCAAGCAGAGATTATTTACTAAGTGTTGGTGCAAGTTAGAAACAGGAAGGAGCAATCACTGGTGAGAATATTCTTGTGACCTCCCCTCGCCTCACCCTCCCCACTAGCAACAGAGGCTGAGGAGCGGATCGGAAGGCAGATTTTGGAGAAGTGCAAAGATATGGGGAAATATTTAATTGAAAGAGGTTGAATTATGATGCTGTTAAGCGGGAACTTGTGTATTCAGGGAAATGAGGTGGTTTGGGGAATACTTAAATTAGATTATGGGTAGTTTGGCCCATTGGGACAGGGATAGGATGTAAGGTGAAGGAACCGTGGTTGACAAGAGATGTAGAACATCTAGTGAACGGGAAGAAAGAGGCATACTTAATGTTCAGGAATAAAGAATCAGACAAGGTTCTACAGAGTTACAAGGTAGCCAGGAAGAAACCCAAGAATTGACATAGGAGAACTGGAAGGAGACATGGGAAGGCCTTGACGAGTAGGATGAAGGAAAATCCCAAGGCATTCTTCATGTATGTGAAGAGCAGGAAGATGACTGGAGCGAAGGTCAGGGATGGAAGGGGAAATATGTCCTTAGAATCAGATGTATGGGAGGTTGTCAGTGAATACTTTGTGGTAGAATTCACAAGTGAGTGGGGCCATGATAAGTATCAGGATAGTATAAAACGGGGTGATAAGCTGGAACATAGTGACAGAGGATGTGTTGGAACTATTGAAACGTAACAAGATAGGTAATTCCCCACACCAGTTGGGATATACCCAGGGTTACCATGGAAAGCAAGGGAAGAGATTGCTGCACCTTTGGCTTCAAGAGTAGTACCAGACGACTGGAAGTTGCCAAATGTTAATACTTTATTCAAGGATTTTTGGGATAAATCTGGGAATTATTGACCAGGCAAGCTATTAGAGAGGATATTTAGATCCTATCAGACAGGATTTTTTAGCATTTGGAGAAGCATAGTCTGTTTAGGAATAGTCCCCATGGCTTTGTATAGGGGAAGTCATGCCTCATGAGCCTGATATAATTATTTGAGAAAGTGGCTAAAGAAAATGATGAAGTGTGGTGTACATGGATTTTAGTAAGGCATTTTACAAGGTTCCTCATGGTAGGTTCATTCAGAAAGTCAGGAAACTTAGCAGTATGATTTCAGAATTGGCTGCCCACGGAAAACAGGGTGACAGTAGATGCTTGAAGGTTGTTGGGTGTTCCACAGGACTTAGTAAGTTTGAAGCTGACAGGAAGGTTGATGGTGGTGTGGATAGTATAGAAGGCTGTTGTAGGTTACAATAGGACATTGACAGATTACAGAGCTAGTCTGCGAAGTGGCAGATGGTGTTCAATCCAGAAAGGCATGAAGTGATCCACTGGAAAGTCAAAATTAACAGCAGATATGGGGTTAATGGCAGTTTTCTTAGCAGTGTGGAGGAACAGTAGTATTGGGGTCCTTGTCCATTGTTGCGGTGTAAGTTGATAAGGTGCTTAAGAAGATGTGCAGTGTGTTGGCCTTTATTTGGGGATTAGTTCAAGTATCGCAAGGTAATGATGCAGCTCTGTAAAAATCTGATTAGATCACACTTGGAATACTGTTCCTTTCTGGTTACTCAATATAGGAAGGATGTGGAAGCTCTAGAAAGGGTGCAAAACAGATTTGCTAGGATGCTGCCTGAATTAGAAAGTTTTTGTTTAAAGGGAAAGATTGCGTCAGCTAGGATTTTTCTCTTTGGAGAATGGGAGGTAACATCGTGGGCCAAAGGGCTTGTACTATGTTGAACATGCTCTCTCTCATTTACCTTGGTACCAAGTACTAGAATTCCTTCACTATCTCCCACAACATCTTTCTTTGTCTGGTTGAATAAATAAATAACTTTTTGATTAAACACCTGCTCCTAATACATCATTAATTTTGGTTGAATTGACTCCTGTGATGTGCCTGGTAGCAATGGGGAATGGAATAAGTCCTTTGGGTCCACGGAGTCAGTGCTAACCAATGTGCATCCATTTTAATCCTGCACCATTCTCATTTTATTCTGCCCACATTCCCAGGTTCTGCCACTCACCTACATGCTAGGGGCAATTTACTGTAGCAACTTGCATGTCCTCACCATCCGGGTGATGCCCGCTTCTTGTTATCATCATCAGGGAGGAAGTACAGGAGCCTGAAGAGGCATACTCAGTATTTTAACAACACCTTCTTCCACTCTACCTTCAGATTTATGAATGGTCCATCGACTCATGAACATTACCTCACGATTCCTCTTTTGTTGTATTTATTATTTTATTGCCACTTTATTTTTGTCTTGCTCTGTACTGCTACCACAAAATAAGAAATTTATGGCATATGTTAGTTATAACAAACCTGGTTTTGATGTATTTGAGGTGAGAGCAGCTAGGAAAACTCAAGTGTTCACTCAAAACATACAGAAATTTGGGATTGAATGTCAGATTGCAAGAGCTTCAAAAACATACTCTGCTGTCCAAACTGCTTGGTGTCAATTTGTTAAGGTGCTGTAGTTTGAAGAATGGGAAGAAATTAAAACTGGTAATATGGCACATGACTGAAACAAAAATTACAATGAGGAAGATAACTGGCTTTGGTGATGTAGAAGTAATGATTTATTAAATTGGTGCTTATGACTATCGTGAAAATAGTGGCTTTGAACTCACTGGAATTCAGCTGCGACATTACTTTGTGACCTTTGAACTCAATCCCCAATCGTGGATATACAGGCTTTGGATGCAGTGCATAGGGGGTTCACCAGGTTGATTCCGGAGATGAAGGGGTTAGACTATGAGGAGAGATTGAGTTGCCTGGGACTGTACTCAATAGAATTCAGAAGAATGAGAGGAGATCTTATGGAAATGTATAAAATTATGAAAGGAATTTATAAGGTAGAGGCAGCAAAGTTGTTTCCACTGATAGGTGAGATGAGAACTAGGAGACATGGTCTCAAAATTCGATGAGTAGATTTAGGGTGGAGATGAGAAGGAACTGCTTTTCCCAGAGGGTGATGAATCTGTGGAATTCTCTGCCCAATGAAGCAGTAGAGGCTACCTCAGTAAATATATTTAGGACAAGTTTGGATAGATTTTTGCTTATTAGGGGAATTAAGGGATACAGGGAGAATGCAGGTAGATGGTGATGAGTCCATGATCAGATCAGCCATGATCTTACTGAATGGCGGAGCAGGCTCGATGGGCCAGATGGCCTACTCCTGCTCCTGTGTCATATGTTCTTGGTAGCTTACTGTAAAATTCAGTTAAAATAACTTGTTTTCAAACTGGTTGCTACTATTTGGTGGCATTTTTACTTCAGATATCTGGAGAAGTTCTGTTGATTGTGATTTTTCTTTTCTTTTTCAGCTAACCATTTATGGAATTTGGATCCAATATACTTTTCAAGGGAGCAAGGCTTTGTGAGATTGAAAGCAAGTGCAAAGTGGATTCCTTCCAATTTAAGTGTTACAAATTTCAGGGTTAAAATTGTTTAATCTCCACCTTTCACCTACTTACTATTCCTGCACTATTTGAAATGTGTGCAAGGCCTTTCATTGCACATTTACCATTCCAGCATTTTTTTTTTGGATTGCAGCAGATAGCAATCTATAAATCGGATGATTTCTCTCTAATAGGCAGGTGAACATGGAGGCAGCTCATTATAGAACAGCCTCGTAAGTTTTTTGTGTGTGTTACTTCATCAAGTAAGGGATAGGGTATCTGCACTTGAGGGAATAGCTTATGCTAAAGCAAGGAGGGAAGTGTGTGAAATTGACTTCTGAAAATAGTACAAGACACAAAGAATTGCTTTGAAGATGGAGTCAGGTGCTTTAACAAAAACATTGTTATATTGAATTTGTTATGCCTCAAGTTACATGCCTTCTGTGCATATCCATTGAGACCATTAGAGCTTTAATATGTCATGGCTTTAAGATATTCAGTCTGCTAGAATAAAAGCTTAAATTGAAATGTTTAGCACTGGGAAAAAATCGACAGAATATTTCGCTCATGAGTTTTTTGAAAAGCCATAGTAGTTGATATGTTGATGTACCATTTTTTTTTAAAAAAGGAAAAGGATAAAAGAAGCATTATGGAATAAGCAGTAATTCAAAAGACCAGGTTTGTATTTTGCGGGGCACATTATTTTGTCATGATTTTATAAATAGATTGCCTTACATTTTAAATGAATTCTTATCAGATGGTAGACAGCGTTAACTTAACAAATAAATTGTGCACTGTTTTAAAACATAAATTATTCTACTTTTAAACACTTCAACAAGAATAACATTATTCTGTTGATGCCTTACTTTTGAAGAACTGTTTTCCTGCCACATAATTCATCATAAATTTTAAGTAACTGCACCAGCTTCAACGATTTTCATTGCATTGTGAACTGTTGTTTCGGGTATTTTGAATATGATTCGAAAATGAATAAATTGCCTGTAATCAGTTGGAATTATGCATAGGAAAACCTGCAGCAAACTTGAACTATGGATGGCATTAGATAAGATTTATTTCAGGAGTTACTCCAATAAGAACTGTTGTATTTTCAGTTTTATTTTTGCCAGTCAGCAGGAATATATTCATAAAAATGAATGATATGGCTCACTGTACCTCCCATGTAATATATAAAGGCTTTGCAGTTACATGTATTAAAGCACTGGAAAATGAATTTTTGCTGAAGATGATCGCATATTTTGTGATGTTGAAAGTCGCACTGATTGGTATGTACCAATAAACATATCTATATGTATTTACCTGTCTTACTACAATGGGAAATTGTTCTTGCAAACATTCCCTGGTCAAATTATTTGACTTAATTGAATCTGATACCAAGATTTGTAGACTGAATGTTATTGAAGCGGAATATATTAATTCTCAGAAGAAATGTATACCATGAATGCAAAACAGCACAGAAAATAAAGGACTGATATATATTTGATAATGTTGCTAATATTGTTCTGAAGCAAGGTTTCAGAAAAAGATTCCTTGCTTTGGAAAGAATGCCATGACCTGGAGCTCTTTGCATAACCTTAATTGACTTCTGAGGTCTCTGTTTCATGTTCCTTCAGATAGGATATATCAAAGCCTGTTATTTACCAACAAATGATGTGCTCCTCAGACAGTTACCCAAGTTCCTGTGATACTGTTGATATGTAGGCAAGCTCTTGGCAAGGAAGCTAATGATTTGGTGGAGTGTGGAAGGCAGATGGTTGGTCTAATTGGATGATTTTGTTATCTGGCACTTCTGTAGCAAAAATACTACTTGCTACTTTTCGGCTCCTGTTATCTGGAACTTGCTGCAACTGGACATGGGCTACTTCATTTGTTAGACTTCTGAACTTCTAGTCAACAAAGCAACAGAAGATGGTTACAACAAGTATATTACCCAACTCCTCAGTAATGTTCTGGCATTGAGATGATTGATCTTTGACAATTACAACCATTTTTCTTTGTGTGACGTTAGCTCCAATTTTTACTTTTTGGTATTCATTGATCAGCTTTCCCCCCCAGAGTACCTTGATGCCACATTTAGTCAAATGCTGCTTATTGCTCATGACTCCACAGACTATAGACTTTAGTCCATGTTTGGTTCATGTTGAGACCTTCCCTCACTCTGCTAATTGAGTCTGGAATAGAATGAGCAGTAAGCAGTCAGCTTGGATTTGTCCTTTTGTTAATCAGAACTACCTACCTGCTAATGTTCCACTTTTGGATAGTTACCCCGTTACTATATTGAGGTAGGCTGGCCAGAGATGCAGCTAGTTCTAGATTACAGATCTTCAACCCTAGAGCTGAGAGGTTGCCTTCTCTCATAGATTTGTCACCCATTTCTTGATGTCACATTGAATCAAATTGGTGGGAGATGGGTATCTGTGATGGCTGAGGATCTTGTGAGAAATTATAAAGCTCTTCTGATTAAACATAGTTACAAGTGTTCGACAAGTTTGTGTTCTGGATGCAGTCATTGTTGAGGATAGGGTAACCTACTTGAGCCCACTCTTGTTAGTTGTTTTTGTCCACCGCCATTCACAAATGGAATTGTAGACTGCAGAGTTTTAATCTAATTTGTTGCTTTTAACAATGTTTAGCTCTGCCTATCACTACTCATTTTACAACTTTGTATGTATGCAGTCTTTTACTGCATTTGATATTTAGCAATTCTTGCTCCTGCTCTTAGCATGCCAATCTACACTCTTCATTGAATTAAGTTTGATTACCTGGCTTCATTAGAAATGATAGAACAAAGTACATGCTGAGTCATGAGGTCAAAATAGAGATAGGTTTATTTACCGTCCAAGCCTCATTGTTACCCAGTTTGAGCTGCTAAACCTGTTATCCTTTTTATAGTGTCACACAAAACAGGAAGTTGTCCTTCATGTGAAGGTATGCTTTTGTCAAGTTCAAGATCAATTATCATTCAACCATACATGAATATAGCCAAATGAAATGGCATTCCTCTAAAGCCAAGGTGCAACACACTTTACCAACAGCACATTGGACAAACAACGTGTATGTTATGATTTCAGAAAAAACATCCTCACAAAGAAAAAGAAAATAAAAATGTTATAGCTCAAGTCTCTGAGTGGCATGATTATAGTCCTGATGCAGCTTGTTCTTCCACTGAAAAAACATCAGGGGGCAGCACTGATGGGAGGAGCCAGCCCTCAACCCAGTACAGATTCCAGTTCACCCCAAGGAGGCTCTTTGTGTCACCTCCTCTCCTGGGTGGCTGCAACAGGCAAGCCTGTGGATTTGGCCTAGACTTTGCCACAACCAAGCTAACGCAGCTGCCCCCACCTTCATTGATCTGGACTTGCAGTATACTACTACTTGTGTCCAACAGGGTCTTGCAAACCCAATAAAAACATCCACGACAATCACTTACACTGTGCATCGTCAGGGGGCAACGGTACACAACAAGTCCAGGAGACAACATAGTAACAGAACGTATTAAGTTCAGCTCCATCGCTTTCAAGCAATTTGCTAATGGGATAGTTGTGCAGTAACCTGATGTACTTAGTCTCTGGCAGTGACTTGTAGTCATAAAAAAGGCAAACAAATACACCTTTTATTGAACACTGAGTGGCCACTGTGTCCAAGCACATTGCCATCTTACCAGAAGAAAATGTAAAGGTCACTGTAAAAATACATAATGATCGGTTCTGTCAATGCTATTACAGACAAATACATCTGTCACTACATGTCTAGTGAGGACAACATCATAAAGTGCTCTATGATTGACTAAGTTTGTAGACATTAACAGTGATGGAGTCTATACTAAGTAATTGCCTTCAGTGTTTAAAAACCTTTCATGGATACCTAATTACGCATCATTCAAAATCTATTTATTCTTTGCCATTTTATTTTACTTCAAGGAAAGTGACATTACCAGCTTTTAAAATAATTGGTGGATTGTGATAAATACAAGAAATTATGCAAATAAGGGTAACCATGATCAGCACACTAAATGCTTAGGACCTCAACAGAACGGGCAGTGTCTATGGAGAGGAACAAACAGTTGATGTTTCAGGCCAAGGCCCTTCATCTGGACAGAAAAGAGGAAGAAACCAGAATGAGAAAGCAGAGGGAGGGAAAGAAGGGAAGTGTGACATGTGCTACACCAGCCCCTGATACCTCCTCCTCCAATACTATTCAGGACCCCAAACATTTTCCAGGTGAGATGATACTTCACCCATGAGTATGTTGGGGGTAATCTATTGTGTCGAGTGATCCTGGCACAGTCTCCTCTACATCAGTGACACCCAATTTAGATTGTAAAATGGCTTTGTCTGCCAGAAAAGGAGGCATTTTCCAATGGTCACCCATTTCAATTTGACTTCCATTCCCTTTCAGACAGGTTGGTCTCTACTACCACAAAGAGGCTACACTCAGGCTGGAGCCATGCCTCATATTCTGCCCTCTAACCTAATGGTGTGAGCATAAATTTCTCTGACTTCTTTAATACCCCTCCCCCTCCCTCTTCCCTTCTCATTTTGCCGTTCTGGTTCCACTTTTGCCCCTTCTCACCTGCCCAACACTTCTCTGGTGCCCCTCCTTCCTTTTCTTCCATGGTCCACTGTCTTCTCCAATCAGATTACTCCTTCTCATAACCTCTCAGCTTCTTGCTTCATTCCACCCACCTTCTCTTCACCCGATTTCACCTATCATCTTTGTATTCCTTCCCCTCTCCCTCCAAATTTTTATTCTAACTTCCCCCCCCCCCCCCCCGCCCCAACTTCTTTTCCACTCCTGATGAAGAGTTTTGGCCTGTAACAGCAGCTTTTTTATTCGTCTCAATAAATGCTGCCTAACCTGCTGTGTTCCTCTGGCTGATTGTGAAACCATTTCACATATGGTCAATGCTGTCTCAGAAGTCTTGAGCAATTGTATTTCGAATGAAGAAGAATAAACATCAACACAAGAAAGTCTGCAGATGCTGGAAATACAAAGCAGCACACACAAAATGCTGGAGGAACTCAGCAGGTCAGGCAGCATCTGTGGAAATAATAAACTGTTGACATTTTGGGCCAAGGCTCTTCCAGACTGAGAAGGAAGGGGGAGGAGAAGGAGGCAACCTGGAGGGTGATGGGTGAAGCCAGGTGGGTTGGAAAGGTCAAGGGCTGGAGAAGAAGAAATCTGATTGGTGAAGAAAGTGGACAATAGGAGCAATGGAAGGAGGAGGAGACCCAGGGGGAGGTGAGAAGAGGTAAGAGGCCAAAGTGAGGAACTGAGGGGAGAAATTTGTTTACCGGAAGCAGAAATCAATTTTCATGCCATCAGGTTGGAGGCTACCCAGATGGAATAGGAGGTGTTGTTCCTCCGCCCTGAGGGTGGCCTCATCTTGGCACAAGAGGAGGCCACAGACCAACATGTTGGAATGGGAATTAAAATCTTTGACCACCGGGAAATCCTGCTTGTGGAGGTGCTCCCCCAATTTACGATGGGTCTTACCATTGTAGAGGAAACCACATCAAGAACACTAGATACAAAGGACTTGCAGGTGAAGTGTTGACTCACCTGGAAAGGCTGCATGGGTCCCTGTATGGAGTTGAGGGAGTGGTGCATGGGCAGTTTAGCACTTAAGCCACTTGCAGGGATTAAATGCCAGGAGAGAGTAGTGGGGAGGGATGAATGGACACAGGAATCATGAGGAGGGGTAAAGATATAGTTGGTAGTAGGATAACTTTGGAGATGGCAGAATTTGTGGAGGATAATGTGTTGGATGCGGGGGCTGATGGAGTGAGCACAGATGTTAGGGTGATGCGGATGAGGGCAGCATCAACGCTGGAGGAGAGAAACCCATTCTTTAAAGAAGGAGGGCATCTCTGATGTCCCTGGAAAGGAGAGCCATGCCCTGGGAACAGATAGATATGTACTCTTCAATTATTTATTCGATTCTTTTAAAAGTTTTTAATGAATCTGCTTCCACCATACTTTAAAGCAGTGCACCTAAATTATGACTAGTCATTGTAATTGATATTCTCACCAAATTCTGCCACCTAGGTTAAATACATTGCTATCCCTTCATGACAGAAATAAGGAAAAATTTTGCCAGAGTGGAGAAACTGGAGGATTAATTACCACAGATGGCTATGGAGGCCAAGTCATTGGGTATAATTAAAGCCAAGGTTGATAAAAGAGTCAAAGGTTACAGAGAGAAGGCAAGAGAATGGGGTTGAGTGGCGGGGGGGGAATAATAAATCAGCCATAACTGAGTGGCAAAGCAGACTCTGGGTGGAATAGGCTAATTCTCTTCCCATGTCTTAAAGTCCACACAGTCAATGTTGTCCACCCAACTAATCATAATTTCCTGCATGTGGCTCATATCTCTTCAAGCATAGACCAATCCAAGTGTTTCTTAAATGATACTGTTATATCTGCCACAAAGACTTCATCTGGTATCTTGTTCTTTGTACTCAATACCCACTGCATTAAAAACATTGTCCCTCAGATCCCTATTAAATCTTCCCGCTCACCCTCAAAACCTAGGTCATTAACTTTTGGACTCTCCTACCCTAGTGAAAAGTTTGTAGTTATCCACATCTTTCCTTCAACGGCATGACCTAACTACACAGGACTCCAAATGTGGCCTCACTAATGACTTGCACAATTGCAACACATCTCAGCTCCAACATTATGTGCCCTGACTGATGAAGATTAGTCTTGGTGCTCATTTTTCCTTCACCCTTTCTCCCTGTGCCACCACCTTCAATGACCTATATATATTGGTGCTAGAAACTTCGTGTACCCTGTAGAATTTTCTCTAATTCTGCACAAATATGACCTGAAATATGATCAGATCTTCATGTAAGCCCTAAACTAGATAAAGAGAACCTAATTAAATAATGGGCGACTGGTCAGAGGGAGTCATTGTGAAGATTCCAAAGAAAGGCACCCTGAGAAATTATAGCAACTGGCGTGGTATCACACTTTTGTCAATTCCAAGGAAGATCTTGGCAAAGATCATCATTCAACGCATGTCAAACGCAGTAGATCAACAACTCAGAAAGGAACAGGCAGAATTTTGGAAAGATAGGGGATGCATTGACCAGATACTTGCACTGCGTAACATCATCGAGCACTGTACAGAGTGGCAGAGACAGCTCTACATCAACTTCGTGGATTTCAAGAAAGCCTTCGACAGCATCCACAGTGACAGCCTTTGGCGTATACTGCACATGTATGGGATCCTGCAACAGGTAGCTCACCTCATTAAGAGTTTTTATGCTCATTTTAAATGTAGAGTTGGAAACCGTGATTACAGCTTTGAAGTGAAGACGAGTGAGACAAGGACATGTGATGTCGGCACTCCTCTTTAAAGTTGCCATTGATTGGGTGGTGCAGCGAACAACTTAAGATCAGACAAGACGCATACGATGGACCCTCTTCTCAGCACTGGAAGACCTCAACTTTACTGATGACCTGGTTCTGGTCTCCCACACTCACCAGCACATGCAAGAAAAAACATCCAGCCTCCATGATCTTGCTCAGCAGATTAGTCTGAGGAAAACGGAGGTGATGACTTTGAACATCTCACACCCCTCAACAATCCAAATGAATGGAGAAGACCTTTCTACAATGAAGCAGTTCACCTACCTGGGCAGCACTGTCAGACAGGCAACGACATCAAGAACACAAAGACATCTCAGCAAGGCCAGAAATGCCTTCAGAATGCTCAGAAACGTATGGAGGTCCCAACAGTATAACATCAAGACCAAGCTAAAATTGTATCAGAGCTGTGTTCTTTCCACCACCCTGTATGGATCAGAATGCTGAAGAATGACAGGAAGTGACCTCACTAAGTTGTCAGTCTTCACACAAAGAATCTGAGAAGAATCTTAAGAATATTCTGACCAAGCATCATTTCAAATAATGAACTACTTGCTCAATGACATCAAGAGAGCATTGAAACCATCCTCATGAGAAGGTGATGGAGCTGGATTGGGCATGTGCTTAAAAGGGAACCTGATAACATCACACCTATAGCCCTTCATTGGACACCAGAAGGAAAGAGGAAGACCCAAAAATACCTGGCATCAAACTGTAGAGGGACAGCTGAAGACCCTGAACTATACCTGGGGTACCATTCAGAAGCTAGCCCAGAACAAACAGGAGTGGAGGACCTTTGTTACTGCTCTACATGCCAGTAGGCATAACGGGCAGTAAGTAAATAATTAAATAAATAACACGAAACTTCATACCTGTTCATTTATTTATTGAGAAAAATGATCCAATATTGCATGAATTTGTTGGAAGAAGTATGCACTCTCCAGTATCTCTGTCCTGTTGCACTCCCTTGTTCAATCACTCATAGCATAAGTCCTGCACTGATTTAACTTCCAAAATACAAATGTTTGTACATCATCTTACTTATCTGTATTGAAATCCATTTGTCTCTCCTTGTCCTACTTCCCTAACTGATCAAAATCCCCCTGTAAGCTATGATAACTTCTTAAGTATCGACAGCACTTAATTTGGTGTCATCTTCAAATTTACTGATCAAGCATTGTGTATTTGCATGCAGATTATTTACATAAATAATGAATAATGAGTTTCCCGACACCAACCCTGTGACACCCCGCTAGTCACTGGCCTCCATTCTGAGAAACAACCTTCAACAACCACCCTCAGCTTCCATCCTTCAAGCCAATTTTGAATTCACCTAACTAGCCATTA
The DNA here is from genome assembly GCF_030144855.1 of Hypanus sabinus. Classification (NCBI taxonomy): domain Eukaryota; kingdom Metazoa; phylum Chordata; class Chondrichthyes; order Myliobatiformes; family Dasyatidae; genus Hypanus; species Hypanus sabinus. The sequence goes on from NC_082706.1 coordinate 159,193,656, forward strand.
CAGATTTTAAAAGGCTTTGAAAGTGTGCCACAATTCACCTTCTAGTATAAAAACTAATCTTTCTCTTGTTACTTAGCCATGCTGTGCCTGGTGGTTATCCATTGTATCTGACAGTGACCAGAAACCTGTGATGGAGGGTGTTTCAAGTGGAAAAGCCAGTACACTGGATCAGTTCCACTCTCTTGTCCTCAGAAATTGGGACTAATGGTATGAGCAAGCCTCACAAACCGGTGTGACTATGACATCCTCTGTGTCTTGTCATGCCCTTCGCTCTCCATAGAGCGTTGCAGTACTGCCTTCCTAGTAATGGATCTTAACTATAGATCTCATCTGTGCAGTCCATCGGAGCTGACATGTTCCTAACTCACCTGGCGAAGAGGCTGCCAGCTACCCTCACCTGTTTAGCCTGCCTGTCAAAGTCGCAGCTATTGCATGCATACAGCTACTTAAAGCCAGACATGAGAGCTGAGTGTCCACTGGGGATGAAAGGTCAGTGAGCTACCCCAGAATAAATACAATAAGCCCATTCACTACAGGTGCCACCCCTCCCTGAGCACCTTATACACCCCTGGAGGTGCTGTGCCTATCCTCTTCACAAGGGAAAATGATTTTTCATTCTCTGGTTATATTACTGTCTATTCAAAGGGCATCAAAAATTCCATTTTATTGAAAAATACTAGTCATCCAGCCAGCTACATTTCTTTGTTTCTTCTTTACCCCCAGTGGGCACAACCCATTATTTACTTTTGCCTGTTGACTTCCCCAGGCCTCCACTCAGAAACAATCCTCCACTACCACTCTCTGGCTTCTCCCATTCAGCCAATGTCTAATCCAGTTTACTCACCATGTATACCTAGCGACTGAATCTTCCGAACTAACCTCCCATGCGGGACCTTGTCAAAGGCCTTACTGAAGTCCATGTAGACAACATCCACTGCCTTCCCTTCACCCACTTTCCTTGTAACCTCCTCGAAAAACTCTAATAGATTTGTTAAATATGACCTACCATGCACAAAGCCGTGTTGACTCTCCCTAATAAGTCCCTGTCTATCTAAATACTTGTGGATCCTGTCTCAGTACTCCTTCCAATAATTTACCTAGCACAGATGTCAAACTTACCGGCCTATAATCTCCCGTATTACTTTCAGAGCCTTTTTTTAAACAACAGAACAACATGAGATATCCAACAATCCTCCGGCACCTCACCCGTAGATACGACATTTTAACTATATCTGCAAGGGCCTCTGCAATTTCAACACCAGTCTCCTTCAGGGTCCGAGGGAATATCCTGTCAGGTCCTGGGGATTTATCTACTCTGATTTGCCTCAAGATAATGAATACTTTGCTTCAGTATTCACTATGGAAAAGGATCTTGGCGATTGTAGTGATGACTTGCAGTGGACTGAAAAGCTTGAGCATGTAGATATTAAGGAAGAGGATGTACTGGAGCTTTTGGAAAGCATCAAGTTGGATAAGTCACCAGGACTGTACGAGATGTACCCCAGGCTACTGTGGGAGGCGAGGGAGGAGATTGCTGAGCCTCTGGTAATGATCTTTGCATCATCAATGAGGATGGGAGAGGTTCCAGAGGATTGGAGGGTTGCGGATATTGTTCCCTTATTCAAGAAAGGGATAGCCAGGAAATTATAGGCCAGTGAGTTTTACTTCAGTGGCTGGTAAGTTGATGAAGAGGATCCTGAGAGACAGGATTTAGGAACATTTGGAGAGATACAATATGATTAGGAACAGTCAGCATGGCTTTGTCAAGGGCAAGTCATGCCTTACGAGTCTGATTGAATTTTTTGAGAATGTGACTAAACACATCAATGAAGGTAGAGCTGTAGATGTAGTGTATATGGATTTTAGCAAGGTACCCTATGCAAGGTTTATTGAGAAAGTAAAGAGGCATGGGTTCCAAGGGGACATTGCTTTGTAGATCCAGAACTGGCTTGCCCACAGAAGGCAAAGAATGGTTGTAGACGGGTCATATTCTGCATGGATGTGGGTGATCAGTGGTGTGCCTCAGGGATCTGTTGTGAGACCCCTACTCTTTGTGATTTTTATAAATGACCTGGATGAGGGGGTGGAAGGATGGGTTAGTAAATTTGCTGATGACACAAAGGTTGGAGGTGTTGTGAATTGTGTGGAGGGCTGTCAGAGGTTACAGTGGGACATTGATAGGATGCAAAACTGGGCTGAGAAGTGGCAGATAAAGTTCAACCCAGATAAGTGTGAGGTGGTTCATTTTGGTAGGTCACATATGATGGCAGAATATAGTATTAATGGTAAGACTCTTGGTAGTGTGGAGGATCAGAGGGATCTTGGGGATCTTTCCAACAAAGTCCATAGGACACTCAAAGCTGCTATGCAGGTTGACTCTATGGTTAAGAAGGCAAATGGTGCATTGGTCTTCATCAACTGTGGGATTGAGTTTAAGAGCTGAGAGGTAATGTTGTAGCTATATAGGACCCTGTTCAGACCCCACTTGGAGTACTGTGCTCAGTTCTGGTCACCCCACTACAGAAAGAATGTGGAAACCATAGAAAGTGTGCAGAAGAGATTTACAAGGATGTTGCCTGGATTGGGGAGTGTGCTTTATGAGAATAGGTTGAGTGAACTCAGCATTTTCTCCTTGGAGCGATGGAGGATGAAAGGTGACCTGACAGAGGTGTCAGAGGCTTTTTCCCAGGGCTGAAATTGCTAGCATGAGAGTGTATAGCTTTAAGGTGCTTGGAAGTAGGTACAGAGGAGATGTCAGGGGTAAGTTTTTTTACACAGAGAGTGGTGAGTCCATGGAATGGGCTGCTGGTGGCCATGGTGGAGATGGAAACAATAGGGTCTTTTAATAGATTCCTGGATAGCTACATGGAGCTTAGAAAAATAGAGGACAATGGGTAAAGTCTAGGTAGTTCTAAAGTAGGGACATGGTCAGCACAGCTTTGCGGGCTGAAAGGCCTGTATTGTTTATGTTTCTACACTCTTTCTCCAGCACTACAATAATCTCTTCAATCAATAATCTCTATCCATTTATATCCAAAAATATCTACTGTCATGTCCTGCACCTCCTTAAGCCAACTTTCCATCATTTCCATTTCATATTCTTGCACGTCTATTTGTACCTGTCATTTACCAACCTTATTTGGCATACTCTGAGCTTTCATAGGAATCAAATTATTTCATTTAAACTTTGACTGACCATTGCAAAATCCTTATACTGATCTAAACTAAAGTGAAATCTTTACTCTAATCATTTTGCCTTTAATTTTATCTTACAGTTTTCCTTGCTCTCAATATTTGTTGGTGCATTCTTGAGCTTTCCCCAAAACACACTCATTTTCATTAACCATTATCATTTCAGAGTTTTCTCAAGTCTCCATTTGTTTTGTCTCTAACATACCTCATTAATTTATCAATGCAGCAGTTTCTAAACAACATTTCATATCAATTTTTTGACCTACCCTGTCAGATATCCCCTTTGTCTTATTTGTTCATTCCCACTACTTTAAAACATCCAGATCTAATAAAGGGTCACTGTCTGATGTACTGAGTGTGTTTAACTTTGTTTGGTTTTATTACAATTTTTCCTTAATGTTTTAATGCTTTGCAAGCTTCATTCTAGCTTAGTTGAAGTGATAATGTCATCCACATTAAAACGAAGGCCATCGCTGACACATTAACTCTTTCCAAGGCTGCTACCTCACCTTTTAAGAACTTCCTGCATTTTCTATTTCCAATATATGCACTATTTCAGTTTTTCATTCACATCATGAACTGATAGAACAGAGACAACCTTGCCATAGTCTGAGATAACTTGCTCCCCCTCAGAATCACGATAGTGAGCAGAACAGCAACACACACTCAAAATGCTGGAGGAACTCAGCAGGCCAGGCAGTGTCTATGGGGAAAAGAGTAAACAAGTCTTTTCCATCGGTGCTGTCTGGCCCACTGAGTTCCTCCTGCATTTTGTGTGTGATACTTGGATTTCCAGCATCAGCAGATTTTCTCCTGTTTGTGAGCAGAAGAGCAGTTAATTCTCCAAACAGATCAAACTATTCAACAACATGCCCTTGAATTCAGTGTTGGTACTGATACACATTCTTGCCCTTCCTCTTACAGACCTGGAGTTGGCCAGCATACCATTTATTTTAAAGTCTGGAGTTATTTCAAGTTTGTACATATAATGAACACTGCAGAATTCCAATGGACACATTTGGAGTTAGATGGAGAAATGAAGACAATGTCCACTGCTAACTGACTTTCCCATCAGTGAGGTTATTTTAAAATACTGCAGTAAATCCTTAAATTTGTCTCCATCTGTGTTTTTCTCCACAGCAGCAGGCAAGTCATGATACTAACCAATACCAGACATGGCTACGTATCCCCCCACCACCAATTTTTCTCACTGTGGTGTTTCATTTTGCCTCTTGGAGGTTCTCTTCAGAAATAATGACAGTGGTCAACACATGGTGAACACACTCAGAACCAAAATACGAACAATGCATTTTGCATGTTTGTCGTGGCTGAGCTCTAACACATTGTCACCTTTTAATAACCTGCCCATGTTGTGGGCCTCTTTCTGTTATTCAGTGCATTGCTGTATTTACTTTAATAGATATCTCAAAAGATTTGCCAGGAGATGTACAAGAGAATTCTCATGAACATCTACAGATGCACTATAGAAAATAACCTGACAAGTCTCAGCTTGGTATGGCAACTGCTCTACTCTGACCTGCTGGTACCCGTAGATACTGGTAAACACAACTCAGTACATGCCACAACTCTCCATCCTATCTTCACAACATATTTATGCAGTAAGGCAAATAATATAGTCAATAATATCTGATAACCTAGCCAGCCCATTTTCTCCGTTACCTTCTGGAAGAAAATACTTAAGATTGAAAGCTCTAATGTCAAGACTTAAACACAGCTTTTTCCCCCATTGTTATCAGACTTCTGAGTCAATCAGCTGTTTCACATGTCCTTTCTTGTTCTGCTGCCATATTCTTCAATCTCTCTTCCTTATTCTGTTAGTCACTTTAGAATTTCTTTTTGCATCATAATGCACTTTGTGTTCATTGCTGGATTACCTTGTTGTACTGTTTATTTTATGACCTTTAATCTGAATCTCAGGAACTAAAATAAAGGCAGATCTCAATAATGAAACTCATCAAGCCTTCAGGTGCAGGAATAGCCTCTAGTCAATTGTGGAAACGATTGTCTGGAAAGTAACACCTTTGGCCAGGTACAAAACTGACTGTCTAAAGGGCAAGTGTGATCCCTATTCTCCAAAATGTTTCTGACAAATTCCACCAACGCTGCCTTCTCAAAATCCTTCAGATTCGCGGGAAATAGTAGTAAAAAAATTTCAGCATCCTCTTCTTGGCCAAAATACTAGCTCTGATTCTCTTTTTACCCTCACTTTGCTCTGTTGGGCAACCCATATTGTTTTCATGCTAGAAGCAGTCCATCAGAATTCTGCCATGGGTGATTACCAGCTGACCATAAGAAATAATTCATGAATATACTCAAAGCTTTCTTGATGACGTGTAACATTCTTAGTGGCTCCTGGAAACCTCTGACCCATGATGGAGAAGTACTTTGGCTGCTATTGAGAAGTTCGTCAGTGTAAAATGGTGTGAGGCCCTCCTTGCCTGACAAATTACCAGTCTATCGACAAGCCTGAAGTTTCTGCTAAGCTGTATCACAATTTGCAAAATCAAGTCATCTTTTTTCCCAGATCCTGCATAAGAACCATCAACGGTTTGAGGAATGAATAGGGACATTCTATTCAATATTCCGTTATTTTCACACAAGAAGAATTTAATTGGAGTTTCACATTTTTGGAGTTAGTGTTGTAATCAGAACAAGCTATGAAGGGTAAAATACAGGTACCTAATGTCACTCCTAATTATTCAGAAAACCCCTTTATATTTGCCCTTTCATTGACCGCCCACCAATGGAACCATTTATTTGATTTTAAAAGACATAGTTTTGCGCATTTCTTAGGTCTTGTAAAGCCGTGCATCTTCACTTAGGTTTCTTATCCCTGGTACTATTGGAGTATTTTTTTCTGCTTTCTGCCCAGAACTCAACTTTGCCTGAATTCCGCAAAGATTTGCTATACATTTTCTTGCAAGTATATTGAATGTTACTATAAATATCAATAATTAGTTTTAACAGCCTTGTCAAAGGTTCAGTGAAAAATTCGGGGCTCCGTTATGAGAAATACGAGAAAATCTGCAACTGCTGGAAATCCAAAGCAAGACACACAAAATATTGGAGGAACTCAGCAGGCCAAACAAGATCTGGATAAGAACTGGTAGAAACCAAGGTGGATTTGGAGCACAGAACTTTCCTGGTGATAAAATCTGATACATATTTGGAAGAAAGAAATCAGACAAAAACAGCAGCACAGTACATTTGACGGATGCCCGTCTGTTCCATAAAACAGTGCACTAAACACACCCCTAATCTCATGATCCCACAAACTTGGAATCGAAAACTCGTCCCTCCCACCAGCAAGTCAGACTTTGTGCATGGAACGCCGATAAATCGATCGCCGGCAGGCAAGGCAGCGGCTAGTGAAGCGGCGCGCAAGCGCAGTGGAGAGACGTTTTGAATGAGGCCGAGCGTGGGCGAGGTTGCCCATCAATTCCTACAGCAGCAGCAGCGCCTGGTGGCAAAATGCCTGTCTTTACAGGTAGGCCCGGCCCTGCCTGGGATCTGCGTTAAGACACAAGCTTTTATTTTCTTAGAACAGGGTGGAAAGCACGTTGTAGGCCTCGAAAGCCTAGGAGCCGGCCTTCGCGGTGTTCGGGTGCTCCCTTCACGTGTCAGCGGACCGGACGGTGCCGTGCCGGGGAGGCCGTGTGTTGGGGGGCGGGGGTGGGATGTCTGGTAGCAGTGACTGGTGTGTTATAGCAACTAAGTGGAGTTTATTTTTACTTTGTTGTCGAAGGCGGAGAAACTTGGACAATTCTGTTCATCGCATTTTATTCTCCACGCATTTGCTGTGTTTATTTGTTTTCTGTATGTATATTCATATTATGTGTTGCGAAGAGTGTACCCGCCTCGATTTTCTTCAAACTTGTCATTTGCAGATCCGCCACAATGATTGTGCAGAAACCTGTGTCCCGGCCGCTATTACTACTGCCACCTTCAGCTCCCTAACCTTTCAGTTTTTCAGCATCTCATATTTCGTGTGTGCTGTTCAATTTAACGTTCGGGTGTTAGTTTATATTGCACTCCAATGAAATAAAACGGTTTATTTGATTTTAATTTAAGTGGAAATGCTTAATTGAATGAATGTCCAATATATTCTTTTGTAAAACACTTCCCCACTCAACGCCCTTAGTGAAATGTTCTATCTTTTATTTGTAGTCTTTGTATAAACTAATATATATTACAGATTTTATGGGTATAGTTTGAAGATATATTGGTTATTGTATATAAGCATTGACGTGATTGTTCTGATTAGACTGATATTAAAAATAGTAATTCATAAGAATAATGTTTGAACAGAAAGGAAATTTAATCCAAATTTACCACTTTGTAGGATTTTGCAGTATTTCTAAGACTATGACTCATTGTGTTTCAAGTAGATTTAGCTGACTTGGAGAGAAAAAAACTTGCTTTTTCGCATTTACTCAAGAAAATTTACATTCTCAAACATAATAATTTCGGTTTCCCTGAGCTAAAGGGTTGTACATCCAAGTCTTCAGAGCTCAAGCACATAACCAAAGCTTTGTGCTCATTTCAGCAGTGAGGGTTTGTTACTATGTCAGAGTGGTTAACTTATTGATGTGTTAAACCAAGAGCCAGTAAAGTGAATATAATGAACTGATTTTGAAGAGTCATAATTTTTGATATGTTACTAGCATTAATTACTATAGCATTTCCATGGAATTGTTAAGCTCAGCGTGGTATAAATTGTTTTGGTGTCAATACATTGTCTGTCACATAGATAAAAGGGACAAATTATGACGTGTTCCATTTCTTGTATTCATTGCACTGGCCAACGAAGGCTAGTGTGCCAAACGTCTCCTTCACCACTTCTATTTATGCTACCACTGCCAGGATATTAGGTACCTCTACCCTTGGGTCTCTTGTACAGCAGACTTCTGGGATGTATCATTTACTGTTCAAGCCTTGCTTTGGTTTAATTGTCAAAATGCAACACCTCACACATGTCAAAGTCTAGTTCCATCTGCTATTTGGCCTGCTTACCTAGATTATGTTGTACAACGGTTGATGCAATACACCACTGGTACCAGGCCTCCGATCTGAAAGAACAACCTCTGTCTCCTTCCAGGCCAATTTTTATTTGGTTGGCTTGTTCATCCTGGATCCCATGTGATTTGACATTCCAGATTATCCTGCTGTCAGGGACCTTGTCAGAAGTCTTGGAAGAAGAAAACTGGGAAACATTAAAAAAATTAGCCACAAACAAATTGAAGTGGCAAGAGATCTGGAAGAGGCATTTGACTCAACAGTGCCCATAGAGATCCAGAGGAGCAATCACTAAAGCAAGCATTACATTGAATTTTATTGTTAATAAAACAAGTGCAGATCACTTGCTGCCTTGCTCAAGCTATTCAATAGTCAAACTGCACCTTACACACCATAATCAGTAAAGGTCATTAAAGTATTTAAAGGCACAAGCTCAATTACTCCTAGTAGATTCAAGAAATGCCATTGGAATTCAGTGTAGTAATATGATTAAGATATAAACAAACAGTTTTTTTAAAAAAGGCACAAAGCTTTGATGCAAGGAAAACAAAATGGTACTCTTTATGTCCCACTTCCTTAACGAACTTCAGCTCCTCTTAAACATCCATTGCTCAGTTTTGTGGTATTTTCTCTTTCTGTTGGTATGTACTACCTTTGCTCAGTATATTACTTCCATTATAAAAGAAGAAAAAAGCCCAGTCGCTACTTTTGTATTCTTAACTCCAGTTATTGATATATTATTCCCAGTTTAGCTGACTTCTTATCCACTTCCTGTATCACTTGGGCAATTTTCTCAGGGTTGTGCAGCAATTTTCTTGTGATAATTTGTCCTTTTGCCTGTCTTGTGTCAAATCTGGTTGACAACAGGACAGTGTATGTTTTTCTAAATTGTATTGAGGTGTTAAGCCAAAATATGGAATTAGTCCTTCTGTTGTCAGCGAAGTTTCTCAAAGGTTAGTAAAAGCATTTCTGTTCTTTTGATAGTGAAGCAGTGTTTGTATTGGTAATGAATAAGTTTTTTCAGAGATTTATGTCAAGTAAGTGCATATAGCAGTTTTATATTGCCCAAAAGCAGTTTACCTTCATTAATCCATTTCTGCACTGGTGTTTTTTGGGGTGACAAGGTGAACACCTCAGACAAAATACAAGTATTTGTGCAAGTCTTATTCTTTGTGAACTCTACTGTTGCAAATGTTGTCATTAAATAAATGAGAAACTCTTTCTGCTTCCTAGTAAATGTTAAATGGGGGAAGGAGAAGTTTGATGGACTGGAGTTGAACACTGATGATCCACCTGTGGTTTTTAAGGCACAATTATTTGCACTAACTGGAGTTCAGCCTGAAAGACAGAAGGTTATGATTAAAGGAGGCACACTAAAGGTAATTTCTTTTCAACAAATGTTTCTCTGTATGGTTGTATCATATGCCTTGTGGTGGTGGGGGGGGTTAGTGGGTTAAAAGGTTTGTTTTCTTTCATTTCTTGGGTCCTGAAGTTAAGAAAACTGGCGTACAATGTACTTTTTAAGAAGTAACACAAGCAAGAGACTTATCTTCCCCAGTGTCATTTAAATTACCCTTGATTATTTTGTCACCAAAACTAGAGTTAGAAGTGAATAAGAATGTTGAAGTTCTGTGTCATAATGTATCTTGACATTATCTGTTCTTGCCTATGTTGTTAAAAAATTGAAATGTTCCATATTACAAGCTGGTGCATTTTATTTTGAGTGCATCAGTTTTGGCTAACCCAAGATCTAGCAAAAGGAATCTATTACTTTTATACCATTACTGGTATTACTTCTACCAGCATTTTGTGTGTGTTGTTTGAATTTCCAGCATCTGCAGATTTCCTCGTGTTTGCTATTACTTTTATCTTCCTTTTGGCTCTGCTACTGTGAGCGTTACGTGAAATTTCATGTCATTGGTACAAAAGAGCATGTAGTCATCTAACTTGTTAGATTGCTGTTATATTTTTCTCATCACTCCAACAGTAGAAAATTTAACAAATAATCTGTAAACAAAACCCTAGTCTAAAATTTAAAAAAATTGCGACTGAGGCCTGTAAGTTCAGAGCCATGGTTTAGTGACAATATTGCTCTTAGGCCATGTTGAGCTGATTGGTGGAAAGTTGTCATCGATTTACATTTTAACTGGTTTGGATTTTCATGCGAGCTTGGCCAAATACAGAAATTACAAGTGGCACCGTGTTCTGATGTTTGTGTATGCCACCCAGCACTTCATGGCTGGACTCCTTATTGAGCTCATCAGCAGAATGTGCTGGAGTCATTAACTAGGTCTAACTGGAAACAAACTTCTCATCCAATAGGTATCCTTCATTGTCTGTCTTCAGATGCGAAATATCATCATAACATCACTGACTAGTTACTAAACTATTATTTGATGTATGTTGTAACTTGGAAGCAGATCTGTTTGATCAAAGTTGCTTTGCATTTGATTTGGGTAATCTGGATTCCAAGCTAAAGGTCAGTGAATAGGTTACCAGCCATTTGATTGTTACCTGCCTTATGAAATGGAAGTGACTTCTGGAAATTTTCTCTGGCGATTGATTTTTGGTTTTCTTCTATGATGATCTCCTGACATGTAAAATTCATCACAGTTCCTTGCTTTGTTGGAAATATATCCTGCTTTCAAACTGTTTTAAGTTAGATTAATTCTTATCCAAACAAATTATTTTTTTATTTTTTAGGATGACGAATGGGGTAGCATCAAGATAAAAAGTGTAAGTACGATGTTGACAGCGTTAAATCTTTGTGCAATGGTAGAATGTCACCAATAGGCAGCTGAGTGGAGCTTGTCACTAATTCTTGCCTGTGGACATTTATCATCTTTCCCTAGTTAAACACAGTGATAATAAGTCAATTTTTTTTACTGTTGAAATTATCTCCATTCCATTGTAAGTAAAGAATTTCAGAAATTGAACCTAGCAGTGATGAATAAACGATGATCTATGTATTCAAGAGTCAGCAGTATGAAGAGCTGCTGCCCCACATCTCCAGTTAGTCATTTTCAATTGGTACTGTCTGTAAGGAGTTTGTATGTTCTCTGTGGCTTTCCTTGGCTGCATTGGCTTCCACCCAAATCCCAAGACAAGTTGACAGATTAATCAGACACAGTAAATTGTTTCCGATGTGTAGGAAAATGGTAGAATTCAGGGGGAGCTGATTGGACTGTGTGCGGAGTAGGTTACAAGGGAAATTAGTCGGGGAATAATGTTCATTGAACTAGTTCTCTTGTATCGTGGGCCAAAATAGTAGCCGCCTATTATATAAGATTTCACATGATATGCGTCTTGTAGGGTGATGGTACTTGCTTCCCATCCCAGAATAATGGACTTATTTCCTACTTTCAAGAACATACTCTAAGCCATTACTTTGCTATATTGCAGATGGCACCATATTTTGGAGGATATGTTACTGGTTCTCTGCAAGTAGATGTTAAATGACCCATGGTGTTATTAGTCGACTGGTATAGAGTATTTACTTGTCACAGGCTACAAGGAACAAATGTGTTGTTTCCTCCTCTTCTTTCTAAATAATTACATTTGAAGAAGAACATGGACCTAATCCTGTCCAATATTCTTTCTTCAACCACTGTCAGTGGAAGCAAATTAAGTGATCTCTTATTAATTTGGTGATCATGTATGTCAGAGTAAATAACTTCAAATGAGATATGAAGTTATTTATAGTGCAGTTTATGGTGCACCAAGGATATAGAGTTCTATTTCTTTTTTCTTATAGAATACTAAAATCATTAGTGCCATACTTTTTAACACTGATGAGATTTGCCATTTTGCACCATTGCTAGTTGGAGCTTTATTGTCATTGCTGAGAACGAGATCGCAATGCAATTCCATTCAATGCAAAACAGTGTATTTGCAAATCAATTGCTAAAAGCACAATGACTAAATTTTAAGTTAATGTCTGAGTTATTTAGAATGACATCTAAATTACAGCTGAATTATAAAAACAAACAAAACTGAGATGATGGAGGAGCTAAATAAGTACTTTGCATCAGTCTTCATAGTGGAAGACACCAGTAAGATGCCAGAAATTCAAGAGAATTAAGGGGCAGAGGTGAGTATAGTGGCCTTACTAAGGAAAGCCGGAAAGCCTGAAGGTGGATAGGTCACCTGGATCAGATGGGCTGTACCATAGAGTTTTGAAAGAGTTAGCCGAGGTGATTGTGGAGGCACTGGTAGCAGTCTTTAAGTTTCATTGAAGTCACTAAGGATCCCAAGAGACTGGAAAGTCACAAATGTGATATTCCTGTGTTTTTAAAAGGAAGGAAGATGAGAGGAAATGATAGGTCGATTAACCTGACTTCAGTGCTTGAGAGAGTTTTGGAATCCCTTATCAAAGATAAAATTCAAAGTACTTTGAGGTATGTTATAAAAAAAGTCAGTATGGTTTTGTGAGATCAAATCTGTTTGAATTTCTTGAAGTAACAAACAGAATGGACAATAGAGAGAGGATGTTACTTACTTGGATTTTTATATGACCTTTGACATTGTGCTGCACATGAGGCTGCTAAGCAAGGTGGGAGCCCTGATATTAGAGGCAAAGTGCTAGTGTGGATTGAAGACTCACTGATTGGAAGAAGTTAGAGAATGGGGTAAAGGTGATTCATTTCAGGGTGGCTACCGATACCTAGTAGATTTCTGTAGTGGTCAGTGTTTGGACTGCAACTTTTTACTTCATATATATAAGTGATCTGGATGAAGAAACTGGTGACATTGTAGCCAAGTTTGTAGATGGTACCAAGATAGGTGGAGGGACTGGTAGTGCCAAGGGAGAGGGAGTCTGCACAAGGACTTGGATGAATTGGGAGACCGTGCAAAGAAGTGGCAGATGGAATGCAGCATAGTCTTATCCACTTTTATAGGAAGTGTTAAGGTATAGGCTATCTTCTGAATGGGGAGAAAGTTCAGAAATTGGAGGTGTGAAAGGACAAGGGGGTCGTCCTACAGGATTCCCTGAAGGTTAACAATAAGTTTGAGTCAGTGATAAAGAAGATATTCATTTTAAGAGTACTAGAATGTCAAAGAAAAGTTGTTCTGCTGAGGTATAAAAGCAAGGATGTACTACAAGGTGCTGGTCAGACTGAATTTGGAATATAATGAGCAATTTTGGGTCCCATATTTAAGGAAAGATGTGTTGGCTCTGAAGAGGGTCCATTGGAAGTTCTCAAGAGGATGAATGGCTTAATGTACGAGGAGCATATGATGTCTCTGGCACTGTAATTAATGGAGATCTCATTGAGGCATATTAAATACTGAAAGGTCTGGATAGAGTGCAGGTGGAGAGGATGTTTCCATAAGACCATAAGTAGAATTAGGTCATTTGGCCCATCAAGTATGCTCCATCATTTCATCATAGCTGATCCAATTTTCCTTTCCATCTCAATCTCCTGCCTTCTCCCCGTATCCCTTTATTCCCTGACCAATCAAGAAGCTATCAATGTCTGCCTTAAATATACATTAGTACTTGACCTCCACAGCTGCCTGTGCAAGGAATGCCACAGATTCACTACTCTTTGACTAAGAAATTCTTCCTCATTTCTGTTCTAAATGGATGCCTTTCTATTCTGAGGCTGTGTCCACCGGTCAGAGACTTTCCCACCATCCTTTCACATCTGCTCTATTAAGGCCTTTCAGCATTTGATAGATTTCAATGAGGTTACCCTTCATTCTTCTGAAATCCAGTGAATACAGGCCCAGAGCCATCAAATACTCTTCATATGACAAGACATTCCATCCGGAATCATTTTTTGTGAGCCTCCTTTGAACCCTCTCCAGTTTCAGCACATCTTTCCTAAGATAAGGGGCCCAAAACTCCTAACAATTTTTCCAAGTGAGGCCTCACCAGTGCTTTATAAAGTCACAACATTACACTTTTGCTTTTACATTCTAATCTTCTTGAAATGACTGCTAACATCATTTTTTCCTTCCTCATCGCAGATTCAACTGCAAATTAAGTCCATTTCCATCTCAGTTTTTTTTTCTCTCCATTTAGAAAATAGTCTACCCTTACATTTCTTCTACTATACACTTCTTGACACAATTTTCTATCTACCACTTATTTGCCCATTTTTCTATCTAAGCTTTTCTATAGCCTCTCTACTTCCTCACCTATCTTTACATCGACTGTAAATTTTGCAACAAAGCCATCAATTCCATCTTCCACATCATTAACATATAACGTTAAAAGAATCAGTGCTCACACAGACCTTGTGGAAAACCACTAATCACTAGCAATCAACCAGAAAAAGCTCCCTTTATTTCCACTCTTTGCCTCCTGCCAATCAGCCACTGCTTTATCCATACTAGAATCTTCCTATAATACCATGGGCCTGTAGTTTGTTAAGCAGCCTCATTGTTTGGCAACTTGTCAAAGGCCTTCTGAAAATCCAAGTGCACAGCATCAATTGATTCTCCTTTGTCTATCCTACTTGTTAATTTTTCAAGAATTTCCAACAGTTATGTTTGGCAAGATTTTACATTGAGAAAGCCATGCTGACTATGGCCTATTTTTATCATGTACCTCCAAGTACTCTGAGACCTCACCCTTAATAATTGACTCCAGTATCATCCCACTGAGGTAAGACTAACTAGTCTATAATTACCTTTCTTCTGCCTCCCTCCCTTTTTGAAGAGTGGAGTGACACTTACAATGTTCTAGTCTTCCAGAACCATGCCAGAATCAATTGATCATTGAAAGATCATTACTAATGCCTTCACAATCTCTTCAGCCACCTCTTTCAGAACCCTAGGGTGTATACTATCTGGTCCAGGTGACTTACCTATCTTCAGTCCTTCCAATTTCCCAAGAGTCTTCTCTCTAGTAATGATAACTTCACACACTTAATGACCCCCTGAGACCCGGAGCTTCCACTATATTGCTAGTGTCTTCCACGGTGAAAACTGATACAAAATACTTATTCAGTTTGTCCGCCATTTCTACCTCTTCAGCATTGTTTTCCAGCGGTTTGATATCCACTCTCACCTCTCTTTTACATGTAACACTTACCCAACAGGCTGGTGTATGTCTAGGGCAGGGGTCAGCAACCTTTACCACTGAAAGAGCCACTTGGACCCGTTTCCCACAGAAAAGAAAACACTGGGAGCCGCAAAACCCGTTTGACATTTAAAATGAAATAACACTGCATACAACGTTTTGTTTTGCCTTTATGCTATGTATAAACAAACTATAATGTGTTGCATTTATGAAATTGATGAACTCCTGCAGAGAAAATGAAATTACATTTCTGCATGCAACAAAAACATTTTGAACTCCGAAAAAAAGACGTTGGGTTGAAGGTTACTTTTAAGTAAAATACTCAACGTCTATTTGAGTCCTTCTTGTATTTATGAAAAACGCCAAACTTAAATTTGCCGCCAGCAGCAAACCAAAAATAACGTCAGCCAGCTGTCAACCTGAAAAATAAAAGGACTATTTCACTGAACAATGAAAACATATGAATATACGTAAAATAATACGCAATTAAAATATTTATCATACTTCTTCAGGTTGACTCACACCTGACAATGCAGTCGTATTCAGTAGGGATGGATCGATGCTTAGGGGAGTGACCGGGAAGGATAATGTGTTTTTTTCCTCTCTGAACTCACAGAAGCGTTTCCCAAACGATGTTTGCATTGCGATGATTGCAGAATGTAAATACTCCGAATTTATCATGTCGTGACATTGTTTGAACTCTCTCAAATTGGGGAAGTGAGACAATGTGCCTTTCTGTAAATCTCTGGCAAGCAACGTCAACTTGCGCTCGAATGCCAAAACATCCTCCAACATGTGCAGGGCTGTACGTCCTTACCCCGTTGAAGAGCTGTGTTCAGCGTGTTCAGGTGCACTGTCATGTCTACCATGAAGTGTAGCTTTTCCAGCCACTCTGGCTGTTCCAGCTCAGGAAAGCTGAGCCCTTTGCTGCCCAGGGAAGTTTTCACTTCTTCCAGACGCGCGACAAAGCGTTTCAGCACCTCCCCTCTGGACAGCCAGCGATAAAAACACGTTGTAGCGGTTGCTACACGCAGTCAGTAAACTGCAGTCAAAGATAGCTTTATTCGAACTAAACAGCCTTGCTTTTAAGCCTCCCTCAACCCGCCCCCCATGGGCGCGGATGCTGCAAAAGACACGTACTCACAAACCCCCGTAGGCTATCTCCCTTAGCCTGAACGCTGGCTAATTGTGAGCCGGTTCGGATGTGTCAGGAAATGGGTCGCCACAACGTCTTATTTAGATTGTACAAGATCACCATAATCTTCAAATTTAGATTTACATTTCAAAAACTAACAAACTAACATAAAATACATTTTAATTAAATACTGACCATGTAGCGGTGTGCTACACGCAGCGCTAAAATTACGACACGGAGTCGGTAACTGCAGTCGAAGGAAAAAACTTTATTCGAAATCTTCAGCCTCACTTTTAAGCCTCCCTCAACCTGCCCCCCCCCCAATGGCGCAGAGGCTCCAAAGCTCTGTGCTCGCAAACCCCCGTAGGCTATCTTATTGTGAGTCGGTTCGGATGTGCCAGGAAAAGGGTCGCCACAACCAATTATTTCCCAAAGCAACAGGGAGCCGCAGCACAGACGTAAAAGAGCCACCTGTGGCTCCGGAGCCGCGGGTTGCCGACCCCCGGTCTAGGGGAAAAGAAGATCCAGCCACATACCAATCCCACCTCCCGTACATGCAGGTGCTGTGAGAATCGAGTTTATGCCTCGCGCCCACCCACAGTATCAAACCCACAACGAATACGATATGAAATACACTTTAAAGAGTTTACTAAAATTAAAAGAGTATTAGGCAATACAATATATATGCAAGGTAAACAAACAAAAAGGCTCCAACTTATCAAAGTTCAGTCAGTTTAGTGCACATCGTTGGAGTTCAAACATCGAACCATTCGACCCATCGTCGCTTGCCTCCGACCTCCACATCTTCGCACCTAGGACCACGCCCAGTAGTCTTCCGAGCAGTGCAGCGCACGTCCTCCTTCCTGGACGTCTTCCTCCCGCTCTCTCCCCAAAAAGCCTGCGAAAACCCCTCCCCCAAGTTCCCAGCCTCACAAGACAAAATAACATTCCCCATTGGTTAACAAATGAATACAATTACCATAGCAACAAGTATAAAGCAAAACAACTGCGAGAGAAACACTTATCAAAAAAGCATTCCTACTCTTAACGAACCAAAAAGCCCATTTTGAGTAACATACACAGGACATTGTACATACACTTTATATATCTGAAGAAACTTTTGGTATTCCCTTTAATATTATTGGCAAGCTTACTTTCATATTCCATCTTTACCTTAATGACTATTTAGTTGCCTTCTGTTGTTTTTTAAAGCTTCCCAATCCTCTAACCTCATTAATTTTTGTTCTAT
This sequence comes from Hypanus sabinus, assembly GCF_030144855.1. NCBI lineage: Eukaryota > Metazoa > Chordata > Chondrichthyes > Myliobatiformes > Dasyatidae > Hypanus > Hypanus sabinus. Next base: position 159,211,299 of record NC_082706.1, read on the forward strand.
TATATGCCCTCTCTTTGGTTTTTATGTTGGCTTTGACTTCTCTTCTTAGCAACGGTTGTGTCATCTTTCCTTTAGAATACTTTTACCTCTTTAGGATGTGTAGATCCTGTGCCCTCTGAATTGCTTTCAGAACTTCCAGTCATTGTTGCAAAGCCATCTTCCCTGTCTGTGTTCTTTTCCAATCAATCCTGGCCAATTCCACTCTCATGTCTCTGTGATTCCCTTTACTTCACTGTAATACTGTGCCATTAGAGAGAGAGTCTAGGATCCAAGGATGTAGACTCAAAAGAAAGGGGTGACTCTTTAAAGCTAAGATGAGAAATTTCTTCAGCAAAAGAGAGGTGAATCTGTGGAATTCAATGCCACAGAGGCTAGGGAGGCCATGTCATTGTGTGTATTTAAGATGGTGATTGATAGATTCTTTGGGGGTTGTGGGTTATAGGGAAAAAGTGGGAGAATGTACTTTTTCAAAAAAAACATCAACTCAATTGAATGCCAAAACAGACTTGAATGGCCTACTTTTTCAGAAGGCTGTTTTGGGTGTTAGACCATAAGATATACATATGTAGTGTTAACACACAAAACAGTCCAGCCTTCAGTTTCCACTGATCTACCTATTACAGCCTTTTACTTTTAAGTACTACTGTGGCAAATGATCTGTGAATCTTCCTGTACTGTTCATAATAAGCATCATATAATAATGGTACTGTTATGGAATTAAGATTCTGAATGAGAGAAACTCATACTGCTAACTCAGTCTTTATCAGAATATTAAAAGTATTTAACTCCTCATTCCTATTGGTCTTCAATGCCTTTAATTGTTTCCAGAATTTAAAAATCTTTGTTTGCCTTTAATACTTCATTGTCATTGATAGATATATTCTTCATTATGTTAATTTCACTTGATAGTTCCATAGTCTGAAATCTTGTTCTTCACTTGTCTTTTAACTTTTAAAATGCTACTCACAAGAAGTCAGTGACACTATGAAAAAGATGAAATATTTGGCATGTGTCATTTAAGATATATTGCTTAATTCCAGACTTGTGTGTATTATATTTATAGGGAATGACTCTGTTAATGATGGGATCAGCAGAGGCATTGCCTGAAGAGCCACTTGTACGTCCAACTTTTATGGAAGACATGACAGAAGAACAGCTGGCCTCCGCTGTAAGTACTTGCAAAAAAAAAATTCTAATTTCAATCATGACATTGTTTTATATAGTTATAGAAATAGTAAGTAAGGGTTTGTAGTCATTTATTTAATATTTGGTAGCCTTATGGGTTCTGGATAGAATGTAGAGCAGAGTAGTGCCTGAGCCTTGTTAGCAAAGTGTGAAAGGTGGAGTATTCTCTTCTCCAGTCTACCCAGAACCATACAAGGCTACCAAATATTAAATGAAAGACCTACAAACCCTTACTTATTGGTTCCTAATAGTTATCAGTGGAGGAATTCATTCACTGTACACTGCCACGTTTTTGTGATTGGCTGTAAATGAACAAAATCATTGCAGATAATGGACTGCCTTCATACAATACTTCTGATGATTGCATCTTTCAAACCTTTATTTTCATTGAAACATTCATGGTAATTGTCAATACCTTCAAATTCTCCATAGTTCTTAACTTGTAGTGAAATCCTTTCATTTTCACTCCTGGCCATTTCTGGCATCTCCAAGCCAAAATGTTTGAAACCACAGAGTAACACCGTTCTGAATTGTCTTACTGCTTAGTTCTCACCAACATCACTGACAAAAATTACTGGTTTTTGAACACAAACACACGCAACTGATGCTATTTTAAAACTGTTTGCTTTAAGCATGATGTGGTGTCTAATGGCTATGCTAATTAAAACTATTAAACAACAGCTTCCTGTCCCAATTAAGTGGCATAAAAAAAGGAATCTCAGCTATTTTCTCGATTGGTTTTTGTTCGTTAAGTGTTGTCCCAAATAAGCAGCTGCCCCAAAGACTGATGGCCCAATTAACTATAATCCACTGTATCCAGTTATATAAAGAGCCATAAATGCAGGTTTTATCATGGAAAAAAAGGAAATCTATGTCAGATATAGGAAATTAGTTTTAAACAAGTCCTTTTAAGGTATGAACTTAAAAGGAATGAACTTAAGTTGGAAGGCCAAAAGGAGCAGTAGGCAAGTAGGATTAAAGAAAATCCGAAAACCTTTTTTTAAAAAAAGCAAGATAGTTTAGGATAGAGTAGGTCCCTTCAAGAGCCAAAAGGATAACTGAAATGTGGATCCGGGAGATCTGTCTGATGTTATTAATATGTGATCGTTTGAGAATCACTGGAGTCTGGAATGGTTCCAGAGGATTGGAAAATTACAAAAGTCACTCCACTCTTGAAGAAGGTAGGGATGCTAAAAACAGTAAATTGTAGACCAGTTGGCCTGACTTATTGATTCCATTATTAAGAATTAGGTTTTGGGGTACTTGGAGGCTCTTGATAAAATAGGCTGAAGTTAGCAAGATTTTCTTAACCTATATGCTGTATCAGTATGCCTAATGCCTATACTTAGTCCAGAAGTTATCTTTTCATATAAATAACATGGTTATTGTTTACTTCTTTTGTTGGCAGATGGATTTACCATGTGGGCTTACCAACCTTGGAAACACCTGTTACATGAATGCTACTGTACAATGTCTGCGTTCAGTGCCTGAGCTCAGGGACACCTTGAGAAAGTAAGTACAAAAAGCAGGAAGTGGATCAAAATATTTTGGTGTGCTCAATAATAATTCCTTATTCAAAATATGTGATTCTGTATTTACTCAGAGTCAGAGAGAATAGAACTGAGGCAAGAGTTAGTGAGGTCATGAAGCATATCTAGATTATGGATGATGAGGAGCTGCTGGATAAATTGGATGGACAAATTGCCAGGCCTAACAAGTTGTAGGTTGGACCTGTGGGAGGCTAGTGCAGAAATTGCTGGGATCCTGGCAGAAATACTGTATTTAAAATGTCCTTAGCCATGGGTGAGGTGCCAGATGACTGGTAGCTAATGTTGATCTTTTGTTCAAAAAAGCTCTGCGAATAAGCCAAGAAATTATAGGCCAGTGAACCTGATGTCAGTTGTGGGTAAATTATTGGACTATATATATAAGTATTTGGATAGACATGATCTAATTTGGAATAATCAACATGGCTCTCTACATGGTAGATCCTGTGAAATCAATCATAGTTTTTCAAGGAAGTTACCAAGATAGATGAAGGAAAGCGGTGGACGTAGTTTACATGGAGCTTCACATTGGCCTTTGACAAATCCAACATGGGAGTTTAGTCCAGAAGGTTAATTCACTTGCCATTCAGGATGACAAAACGGGAGAAGTGAGAGAGCAATAGAGGATGAGTTATTTTCTCTGATTAGAGGCTTGTAACTAGTAGTGTGCAGCAGGGATCAGCGATAGGTCATTGTTTTTCATCTATATTAAGGATTTAGATGATAAAGTAGTAAACTGGTTGAGCAGATTTGTGTATGACACCAGGTTTGGGTGCATAGTGGGTCAGGGAGGAATGCTATCACAGCTTTCAGCATTATCTTGACCAGCTGGGAAAATGGGTTGAAAAATCGAGATAATGTGAGTGTTGCACTTTGGAAGGTCAAACCAGGGTCAGAGTAACACAGTGAATGATTAGGCTGTGTGGTAGAATAAAAGGACCTGGGAATACAAATCCATAATTCTTTGAAAGTGGCATCATAGATAGATAAAGTTTTGCACATTGGCCTTCATAATTTGGGGTATTGAGTACAGGAGTTGGAATGTTATGTTGAAGTTTTGCGAGATGGTGAGGCTGATTCTAAGTATTGTGTACAGCTCTGGTCACCTATCTACAAGATAGATATCAATAAGTTTGGAAGAATGTAGAAAATCTTTACAAGGATGTTGCTGGGACTTGAGTTATAGAGAAAGATTGAACAGATTAGGACTTCATTCCCTGGAGAGCATGAGAATGAGGGGAGAAAATTATGAGGGGTATAGAAAGGGTGTACACATGCAGGCTCTTTCCCCTCAGGTTGGATTTGGATTCGAACTGGAGGTCATAGGTTTATGGTGAAAGGTGAAATATTTAAGGGATATCTGAAGGGAAACTTTTCACTCAGAAGGTGGTACAAGTGTGGAACGAGCTGTCAGGGTAAGTGGTAGACGAGTTCAATTGGAACATTTGAACAAAATTTGGATGGGTACATGGATGGAAGGGGTTTGGAGGGGTACGGGCTGGATGCAGATAGATGGGACTAGATCTGGTCTGGAGCCTCTGTTTCTGTGCTGTAGTACTTTGCAATGTTTACTTACAGTAATGTATTAACTAAAAGTTGCTAAAGAAACTTTAAATAAGATGAATGTCAGTTCTCATTTTGTATTTCCTCAAGACACCATGTTGATCAGGAGATCAATGAATATGATTAACTGTATTGATCAAAGGTGGTTTGTTGCTGTGTATATAGGATTATTAGCAGTTAAATGGTTTCTTGCAAGATTAGTATTTTTTGATTGCTCTTGTGGGTGTTGTTGCTGCATGTTAACACGGATTTCAGATTCCATATTCTCAAATACAAAATTAACCAAGATAAAAGAAGAAAAGTTACAGCTCTTTAAAAAAAAACTGAGGAAAGAAATGCTCTGGATATATTATGGAGTCATGAATTTCAAATTTATATTGCACCTTACAGTTTTAAAACCCTGATAATTGCAGACCAAATTATGTTGAGTATTTATTCCAATTTGAATATAACATGAACAGATTAGGTCAGTGAGCAGAATTACTTCTTTGAAAGACATCAGTTTTAAAATTCCAGTTCTTGTCAACGTTACTGTAACTGGTGGGGGTGGTAGTTGTATTCTTCTGAATTCCAGCTTATCAACGAATTTAAAATGCAAAGTTTCTGTGATAGGATGTGAATCAGGTTTTCTGGGTTGTTGGTCCAGGCTTCGAGATGACTAATTTCCAGTGACATGCAAATCCCGCTTGCAAATGGAGGTATAAATTAAATGTTGTACAAAGAAAAATGAATTTGTTAAGTAGTTTATAGTTACAAAAATGTAAATGATTTATGTTATTACAATTGTATGGAATCTGAATGTGAGAACAGCAAAAGAATTTTTGCTTTGTGATAATAATCATGGGGAAGGGGCGAATTGAACAACTGTGATTTTTTTTTTGCAATTTTTGTGAGGATTTGAGCACAAGTATAAACATAAATGTCTTATTCCAGTTATATAGAGTCTGATGAGAGTACATGTAGAATATTGTGTATTGGGCTGTTATGCCAAATATGCATTTACAATTGAAGAGATACAGTGAAGATTTTCTGTGGAGCTTAATTTGTGGGTAAGCAGATTTATTGTGTGAGGATAGCATAACATACTAGCACTATACCTGTGAGTTTAGAAGAATGGGATGTGAAATATACAAAATTCTTTCAGAGTTCAACAAGGTTGTTGCAGAGAGGATGTTTCCTTTGGGTGGGTTGCCTCGAGCCTCGTGGTCACTGACTCAGAATAGGGATTAGCTGTTCAAATCTGAGATAAAAAATTCCTTTACCTTTTCAGATATAAAGGTGCTTTGAGAACTTCGGTGGCAATGACTCCACCACAGTATATAACAGCAGGTAGGTGAAGAAGTTTTTATATATATGTTTCATTTTGTATTCCTATAATCTCCTGTATCTTTAGTTTAACTGCCTTTTTACCCTTAAGAGTTCAGAGAAATTTAGTTGTATCTGTTTAGTTTTGACTTGGGAGAATATATTAATAGGTGAATATATACCCATGTCATCTATGCATCTCTCCTGAAGAAAAGCTTTCCCAAATCTTGAGGCTTTTTTTTAACAGAAAAGACCTTCAGGTCCAAGTTCCAGCTGTACTTCCCAGTACTGCCAGCAGTACTATTTCTTCTCTCAACTAATCTGTGAAATGATTAAAAAGCTAATTAAGTACGAGAACATTGGAAAATACATGTCCACCCCAGTCCCTTAAAATCTGCCCCATCAGGCTTAATTGCACTATCATCAGATATCCTTAAAGATAAAGAAAAATGATGAAATATGTCCATTTATTTCAGCTTTTCGAGACTTGTTTGAATCAATGGATAAAACATCCTCTAGTATTCCACCTATAATTCTACTGCAGTTCCTCCACATGGCATTCCCCCAGTTTGCAGAGAAAGGGGAGCAAGGCCAGTATCTTCAGCAGGTAAGTTATGTAAAAAAGGCTATTTCAAATATTCTCTATTTGAATTATTTTGATCGTGAAGAAGGGTCTTGGACAGAAACATTGACTATTGATTCATTTCCATAGATGCTACGTGACCTGCTGAGTTCTCCAGCATTGTGTGTGTGTGTGTTTTCAATTACCTTATTTATTACCCATCAATAATTTCCTGTTGCTTTGAGCTACTCCAGTCTGTTGTGATGGGATGACCAAGATGTTGTCAGATAGGGAGCTTTGGCGTTTTAAACCAGTGATGTTGAAGAAATTGTGCTGTATTCCAGATAAGTATAGGTGTTGATATTGCAATCCCCTTGCAGTTTTTGACCTTGTATTGACAGAGGTTGTATTTAGCGGAATACAGTTTAGGGTTGGGAGATACAATTGAAGAAGTGTTGAGTTGCAGCAGTGTATTTTGAAGATTGCATAAGCTACTCTATGCTTTTATCATTGTGGAAGGATTGGATATTTGGGATGAAGGATGGAATATCATTCTGAATGTTATTGGGTTCTTTGAGCTGCACTCACCTGCATATTTCTGATTTCTACTTTATAGAGAAAAGGTTTTAGGAAATTGATTCATCCACAATATTTAGATAATGCATTCAGTTGAATACTATTTGGGATATTGTTGTGGGATAAGAACAAGTAATGCTTTCTGAATATCAGGAGGTAGTAGTTGTATCCTGCTGGAAATATTCAATGCCTGACATGTGTCACAAATATTCTTTATCATGTTTCTATGGGGTTGCTGCATGGTGGTTTAGTTTTTTTTTTCTGTAAACCTTTCTCCACCATCAGCCCACCTGTAGTTGTAGTGGTCGTGAATGAGTAGCTACTGGCTATTGTATTATATTGTTCTTCTATATTAAGGTGCCATGGTAGAGTAGCGTCTAGCATGACAGTATTACAGCTCAAAGAGTTGGACTCTGGAGTTCCGGCATCCTCTAAGAAGTTTGTCCGTCCTTCCGTGCATTTCCTGACAGTGTCCAGTGACAGTAGGTTAATTAGTCATTGTAAGTTGTCTGGGTTGTTTGAGTTAGGATTAAATAGATGGGTTGCTGTGTGGGTCATTGGGCTGAAGGGTCTGTTCCAAGTGGTATCTCTAAATAAATATATAAATCCTCTGATTGGGAGGTAATCATTTTATTGAATTTATCCTGCTGCTCACATTTCTTCTGATGCTTTTGATTGATCATGGCCCTTCAGTTGGGTCCTACAGTAGTACAAGTGATAATTGGTTATAGGGGTTCTATTCTATGTCGTCTACATGCCACTACCACTTGCAGCTGCAGTGCCTTGCTTTAATCAGTTTGTGTATGACTGCTGAGTTCTTCTATTAAATCCTGCATTTGCAGTTTAACATCCCTGTAAATGAACATCATTGCCTTACCTGGTTAATACCTTGAGTGTCACTGGTGTTTGTGGCAGAATCTTGTACATAGAAACATAGAAAACATACAGCACAATACAGGCCCTTCGGCCCACAGTGCTGTGCCGAATATGTACTTACTTTAGAAATCGCCTAGGGTTACCCATAGCCCTCTATTTTTCTAAGCTCCATGTACCTATCCAGGAGTCTCTTAAGAGACCCTATCATATCTGCCTGTACTGTTGTTACTGGCACCCCATTCCATGCACTCCCACTCTTTGCGTTTTAAAACAAAAACAGCTTACCCCGACATCTCCTCTATACCTACTTCCAAGCACCTTAAAACTGTGCCCTCTTGTGCTAGCCATTGCAGCCCTGGGAAGAAGCCTCTGACAATGCACACGATCAATGCCTCTCATCATATACACCTCTATCAGTTCACCTCTCATCCTCCACCGCTCCAAGGAGGAAAGGCCGAGTTCATTCAACCTGTTCTCAGAGGGCATGCTCCCCAATCCAGGCAACATCCTTGTAAATATCCTCTGCACCCTTTCTATGGCTTCTACATCCTTCCTGCAGTGAGGCAACCAGAACTGAACACAGTACTCCAAGTGGGGTCTGACCAGGGTCCTATATAGCTGTAACATCACCTGTCAGCTCTTAAACTCAATCCCATGGTTAATGAAGGCCAATGCACCATATGCCTTCTTAACCACAGAGTCAACCTGCGCAATAGTTTTGAGTGTCCTATCGGACCCCAAGATCCCTCTTGATCCTCAACACTGCCAGGAGTTTTACCATTAATACCATTCTGCCATCATATTTGACCTACCAAAATGAACCACCTCACACTTATCTGGGTTGAACTCCCATCTGCCACTTCTCAGCCCAGTTTTGCATCCTATCAATGTCCCACTGTAAAACTCTGACAGCCCTCCACACTATCTACAACACCCCCAACCTTTGTGTCATCAGCAAATTTACTGACCACGACTTCCTCATCCAGGCCATTTATAAAAAATCATGAAGAGAAGGGATGCCAGAACAGATCCCTGAGGCACACCGCTGGTCACTGACCTCCATGCAGAATATGACCCATCTGCAACCACACTTTGCCTTCTGTGGGCAAGCCAGTTCTGGATCCACAAAGCAATGTCCCCTTGGATCCCATGCCTCCTTACTTTCTCAATAAGCCTTGCATGGGGTACCTTTTCAAATGTCTTGCTGAAATCTATATACACTACATCTATTGCTCTATCTTCATCAATGTGTTCAGTCACATCCTCAAAAAATTAAGTCAGGCTCACAAGGCATGATTTGCCTTTGACAAAACCATGCTAACGATTTCTAATCATATTATGTCTCTCCAAATGTTCATATATCCTGCCTGTCAGCATCTTTTCCATTAACTTACCAACCACTGAAGTAAGACTCACTAGTCTATAATTTTCTGTGTTATCTCTACTCCCTTTCTTGAATAAGGGAACAACACCTGCAACCCTCCAATCCTCCGGAACCTCTCCCGCCCCCATTAACGATGAAAGGATCATTGCCAGAGGCTGAGTAATCTCCTCCCTTGATTTGCACAGTAGCCTGGGGTATATCTCGTCTGGTCCCGGAAACTTATTTAACTTGATGCTTTCCAAAAGCTCCAGCACGTCCTCTTTCTTAATGTCTATATGCTGAAGCATTTCAATTTGCTGTAAGTCATCCCTACAATCGCTAAGATCCCTTTCTTTAGTGAATACTGAAGCAAAGTACTCAGTCAGTACCTCTGCTATCTCCTCCGGTTCCATACACACTTTTCCTCTGTCACACTTGATTGGACCTATTCTGTTGCATCTTATCCTCTTGCTCTTCACATTCTTGTTGAATGCCTTGGGGTTTCCCTTAATCCTGCTCACCAAGGCCTTCTCATGGCCCCTTCTGGCTCTCCTGTTTTCATTCTTAAGCTTCTTCCCGCTAGCCTTATAATCTTCTAGATCTCTATCATTACCTTGTTTTTTGAACCTTTCATAAGCTTTTCTTTTCTTGACGAGATTTTCAACAACCTTTGTACACCATAGATCCTGTATCCTACCATCCTTTCCCTATCTCACTGGAACATACCTATACAGAACACCCACACAGATATCCCCTGATCATTTGCCACATTTCTGCCCTACATTTCCCTGAGAACATCTGATCCCAATTTATGCTTCCATAGCTTCACGTTTCCCCTTACTCCAATTAAGCAGTTTCCTAACTTGTCTGTTACTATACCTCTTCAATGCTATGGTAAAGAAGATAGAATTGTGATCACGAGCTCCAAAATGCTGTCCCACAAAGAGACCTGCCACCTGACCAGGTTCATTTCCTAATAACAGATCAAGTACTGCCTCTCTTCTTGTAGGTTTATCTACATATTGCGTCAGGAACCCTTCCTGAATGCACCTAACAAACTCCACCCCATCTAAACCCCTTGCTCTAGGGAGATGTCAATCAATATTTGGGAAATTAAAATCTCCTACCATAAGAACCCTGTTGTTATGACACTTTTTCCAGAATCTGTCTCCCTATCTGCTCCTTGATATCCCTGTTACTATTGGGTGGTCTATAAAGTTGCCCAGTATTGACCCTTTCCTGTTTCTAACTTCCACCCACAGAGACTCCATAGACAATCCCTCCATGTCTTCTTCCTTTTCTGCAGCCGTGTCACGATCTCTGATCAGCAATGCCATACCCCCACCTCTTTTGCCTCCCTCTCTGTCCCTTTTGAAATATCCAAAGCCTGGCACTCTAAGTAACCATTCCTGACCCTGAGCCATCCAAGTCTCTGTAATGGCCACAACATGATAGCTCCAAGTACTGAAGCACATTCTAAGCTCATCTGCTTTGATTATGATGCTTCTTGCATTAAAATGGACACATCTCAAATGATCAGTCTGACTGTATCCCTTCTCTATCACCTGTCTATCCTCCCTCTCGCACTGTCGCCAAGCTTTCTCTATTTGTGAGCCAGCAGCCCCTTCCTCTGTCTCTTCAGTTCAGCTCCCACCCCCCCTCCCCCAGTAATTCTTGTGTACACTCTCCCCAACAGCCATAGCAAACCTTCCTGCCAGGATATTGGTCCCCCTCAGATTCAAGTGCAACCCGTCCTTTTTGTATAGGTCATGCCTGCCCCAAAAGAGGTCCCAATGATCCAGAAATCTGAATCCCCGCATGGTTTGTTTGATCATCAAAACACCAATTAACTTTTCCCCATCATGCCTTGAAAAGATTTGTTCTTTTTAGTACTGGTGATAAAACTGGATTTTAAGTTGTGGAATTAGACTTTAATTTTATTAGAAGATTGCATTTGCTGATTGTTTTTCTTAATTATTTTCCGGATGAATGTAATTTAAAGTAACAGATGGAGTATTTGTCCAAATTGATTTCCTTCCCTCCCTTTCAGCCACAATGATATTAAGCTTATTCCATCAAGCATTTTCCATTGTTACGTACCCCGTAACTGGGTGTCAGACCAACAAAGATTGAAGAATCCGTTGGAGACTGATGGTACCAAAAACTAAAGATGTTTATTAGTAAACTACACAATATAGTATCAAAAATGCAAATATACATATAAAACAAGTTAGCAATAATAAACCTAAAAGTGTAGGAACAATAATAAGCAATACTAAACAAGCTCTATCAATGTCTAGGGGTAAATGAATTGTCATAGAAAAGTATAGAGTTCAGTTCATAAATGCTGAGGTGGTTATGGTTGTGTTGTAATCGTTAGAGAGAGAGAGAGCGAGCAAGATGTAACAGCTGCAGCAGGCAAACCTTCTGTTGCTTCCTTAGTCCGTTGTATCGTGTGGTGGTCATTCAGCTATGACCCCTCTTCTTCAGCTAGACCGTTCTTCTGTAGTGGACTCATCACTCTGGCATGAGTGGACACATACAAGTCCCCACCGGCCCTGCCATCACACTGAGAGCTTTATTGACTGATCTCCTGGTTCAGTCCTCGAAGCCTCCACCTTCCTGTGGGTTCACAACACTCAGTCAGTGTCCACTGGTGTGTCTGAGCGGTGTCTCCTCAGACCTGTCTTTTATCCCTACTAACGGGGTCTTATCCATTCATCAACTCTAAATGACTGTGTCCATCAAATCAGGCCGCTCCTGCTGTCTCCTGAGGAATGTTAACAAGCAAGGTAAAGTCCTTGTAGTGAAAGGTAAATAATCCAGGAAGAGTTCAATTCTATAAGGAGTTTGTATGTTCTCCCCATAACTGCATGGGTTTCCTCTGGGTTTTCCTGTTTTCTCCCCCAGTCCAAAGGTGTACTGGGCAATAGGTTAATTGGTCATTGTAAATTGTCCTGTGACTAGGCCAGTGTTAAACAGGTGGGTTTGCTGGGAGGTGCAGCTCTTTGGGCTGGTAAATTCTGACCTATGCTATGTCTCTAAATAGATAAATAGATTAAAAAAGTCTAAAATTCAACAAATTTGATTTAATAAGATTTATCCCAAATGCATTGTGGGCTTTATCTAATCAATTCCTTTGTAAAAGCAACTTGCTGGTCCTTCTACAAATGCAAGAGATTCTGCTGATACTGGAAATCCAGAGCAGCACACATAAAATGTTGGAGGATCTCAGTAGTGTATTGATGAAAGGTCTCATCTTGATATTTCGACTGTTTATTCGTTTCCATAGATACTGCCTAACTTGTTGAGTTTCTCCAGTGTTTGTCCCTTTTTTTGTATCTATTTACCTATTCAAATTAATAAGCTCAGAGTGCTTATAGCACCTGGAAATTTTACTGTAATAGAATAGGTTAAGAAATCTGCATCATTGAGAGTCTGCATTTAAAAACAGATGAATTAATTAAAATATTTAATTAAGGCAGTGACAAGTTCTAACAAATTTCCCAAGTTGACTCTTGCATCTTTGCAGTAAAATATTAGGGACGTGCAACTGCAATGTAAGCAGCTTCTCTTTGACATTCTAATAATTATTTGAAAAAATATGGTACTTAGAACTTTGAGGTTTAAAGTAGCTCAGATGAACAATTTATTGGAAAATAAATCTGACTTGAGCTGGTTTGTTTTCAACAAATTGCCAGCCAGGGTAATTTAGGAGTTCAAGATTACCTATTTATTAAATGCATGAAAGTAAATATAAAATGTTTTTGAATATGTAAAGCCTATGACATTTTTAATCGTCCATTTATGTATCCTTTCCAGGATGCTAATGAGTGTTGGGTACAGATCATGAGGGTGCTGCAACAGAAGCTTGACCCTTTGGAATTAGATGCACCTTTGGAGGTATAAGTGTATTTAATATAGCTCAGTTAATATGATACTGTCATTGCAAGTTCTCATAACTAAGTCTGAGAAAGAAACAATGTTTGATTAAGACTTGATATATGGATTTCAATGTTTAAATAATTGTAAAGCTACTTTTTTCTGTCTTTCCTCACCTCTTCTGAAGTTGTTGTTTTTTTTATTGTTGAAATTGTTCTATTAGTGCACCATAACTCTTTGACCAGTACAGTTGTGAACATGGTGAATGCAGTAATATTTCACCATAGGGAATGCAGCTGAATATGTATTTAAACAGTGTCAATACGTGTACTTCCAATAATAATTAGAAGTGATGATATTGGCTTCTTTCCCCCACCTCTGCCTTCTTCCTTCTCATTGGTACATTATAGCTTTTATACAGCTTAAAACTAAACAGAATTGGTTAGAGAAAAGTAACCCATAACCATGACATTGTGTGCATCACTGAGTCATGACTTAAATAGATCATAGTTGGGAGATTAACATCCAAGGATACACATTGTATCAAAAGGACAGGCAGGCATGCAGTGGGGTTGGGGTGACTCAGTTGGTTAAAAATGAAATCAAATCCTTAGAAAGCTGACACAGGATCAGAAGATGTAGAATTTTGTGGATAAAAACTGCAAGAATAAAAAGACCCCGATGGGCATTATATACAGGCCTCTGAACAATAGCCAAGATGTGGTCTACAAATTACAGCGGCATATAGAGAAAATGCATATCAAAGGGGCAAGGTTACGATAAGGGGATTTCAATATGCAGATAGACAGGGAAAACCAGTTGGTGCTGGATCCCAAGTGAGAGAATTTGTAGAATGCTTATGAAGTGGCTTTTTAGAGCAGCTTGTGCTTGAGCCTTCTAGCTATTCAGAATTGGGTGTTGAGTAATGTACTGGATTTGATTAAGAAGCTTAAGCTAAAGGAAACCTCAGGAGACTTCTGGTAGTCTTCTCCCTGCAATTTGAGAGAAGAAGCTATAGCCAGTTGTATCATTATTACTGTGGAGTAAAGGAAATTATAGAAGCATGAGCTAGGAGCTGACCGAAGTTGATTGGAAGGGGACACTAGCAGGGATGACTGCAAAACAGTAATGGCTATAGAGTTTCTGAAAGCAATTTGAAAGGTGCAGGATAGGTGCGTCGCGAAGAAGTAGTATTCTAAAGGCAGGATGACATACCCATGGCTGACAAGGAAAGTCAAAAACAACATAAAGCAAAAAAGAGGACATATTATAGAACAAACATTTGTGAGAAGTTAGAATTGGGAAGCTTTTAAATATCAACAGAAGGCAACTTAAAAAAAAAAGCCATAAGGAAGAAAAAGGTGAAATATAAAGCTAAGCTAGCCAATAATATCAAAGAGGATAGTGAAAGTATGTAAAGAATAAAAGACAGGTATGAGTACCTGAGACTGTTGAAAAATGACAGTGGAAAGGTAATGGGGAGCCTGGAAATGATGGGCGAACAGAATAAGCATATTGTATCAGTCTTCACTGTGAAGGACACTAGCAGTATACCAGAAATTCAAAAGAGTCGGGCAGAACTGAATGAAGTTGCTATCACAAGGGTGAAAGTGCTTCAGAAACTTAAAAAGGTCTGAAGGTGGATGAGTCATCTGGACCGGATGGATTACACCCCAGCGTTCTGAAAGAGGTGGTTGGGAAAATAGTGGAAGCATTGGCAATGACCTTTCAAGATTGGTGAAGCATCACTTACAGCTTTGTGAGCAGTTTTGAGCCACTTATCTAAAAAAGGGTGTGCTGACATTGGGAGAGTTCAGAGGTGGCTCACAAGAATGATTCTGGGGAAAAGGGTTATCATATGAGAAGCTTTTGGTCGCTCTGGGCTTGTACTTACTAGAATTAAGAAGAACAAAGGGGAATCACATTGAAACCTATTGAATACTGTAAGATCTAGATAGAGTGGATGTGAAGAGGATGTTTCCTTTGGTGTGGGAGTCTTGGACCAGAGGGCACAGACTTGGAATAGAGAGATGTCCATTTAAAACGGAGATGAGGAGGAACTTCATTAGCCAGAGAGTGGTGAATATATGGAATTTGTTGCCACAGGTGGCTGTGGAGGCTGGGTCTTTGGGTGCATTTGAGGCAGAGTTTCATAGATTCTTTATTAGTCAGTACATAAAAGGCTATGGGGAGAAGGCTGGAGAACAGGTTGAAAGGGAAAAATGGATCAGTCATGATGAAATGGTGGAGCAGTCTCAATGGCCAAATGGCTTAATTCTCTCCCTATACTTTATGATTGTTATGGTCTAATTGATTTGGCTTTATCTATAGAAACAATAAGAATTAGAATAGAGTAAGGATGGAATTTTCATCTTGGGGAATAAAACAAAGCTAGTTGCACATTCAAAACTTAAATTGCTTTGAACCTGAATGAAGCTGAGTACTTTGTTAATTTTTATGGAGGGAGAATTGATGGCAAAAAAAGGTCACTTGGACAGCTATATCTTGTCCAGGGCAGGGTTGTGTTCAGTGAATACAAATTAATATTCCACATTATTTATGAGATTACACACATAACAATACATAACCAGACTTTGAATCATGTGTATGAAGACATAAATGTTGGAGGTTAATAGACAAGCTAAAAATGGTGTATTTTTTTTGAAATGCAAGTAATTGTGCCTGATCTTTTTGTTTTTAAATCCATTTTATAGCCCTTAAGTTGTAGAGTCAGTAACAGCTGAACTGTTCTTTCAATCTACATCTCAATGCTTTACAAATTTTAACTGTACCTTTTTAACATTTGATATAGAAAAATTGACTTGCAGTATATTGGACATCCATTGTTATGTCTTGGTTCATTGGAGATTAAATAAAATGAAAGTGCTGCCTTTGTTGTGATTGGGATCAATACATCCAATAATCTCTAAGCCAGTGGCAGACACAAACATTGAATTTTGGTTACTGAATTTCCCTCCTCATCACATGATCTCTGAATTTAAATAAATTTGAAATTAACAAATTAACAATTTTTTACAATTAACAAAGATTAGACTAACTGTATTATTTTTCAAACTTTGCAAGCTAATATTTACCTAGAATAACAGTTACTCCTCTCTGTAGACTAATTCGGAGGGAGCAACAGTTTCAACATCGAAGAAAAATTTTATTGATCAGTTCTTCGGAATAGAATATGAAACGTCGTATCCTTTTCTTAAAATTAAATCCAGAGCAAAGCTGTTGGGGAAAACTCTTCTGGAGAAAAAGTAGAGTTTTTTTGTTGCATGACTTAAATGTAGTTATTGTGCTATAGCAATAGTGGTGGAAATATGGACAAACTCTCTCGATTTCCATTTGAGTTTGCCTTATTTGCAAATTGAAAACATTGGGCAAGAGGCTTAATTATTAGTACTTAGTCCATATACCCCAGGCTACTTTGGGAGGGGAGGGAGGAGATTGCTGATCCTCTGGGAATGATCTTTGCATCTTCAATAGGGACAGGAGAGGTTCCAGAGGATTGCAGATGCTGTTCTCTTATTCAAGAAAGGGAGTAGAGATAGCCCAGGAAATTATAGACCAGTGAGTCTTACTTCAGTGGTTGGTAAGTTGATGGAAAAGATCCTGAGAGGCAGGATATATGAACATTTGGAGAGGCATAATATGATTAGAAATAGCATGGTTTTGTCAAAGGCATGTCATGCCTTGTGAGCCTGATTGAATTGAATTGAGCCTGACGCAGACTGGGAGACCATTTCGCTGAACACCTACGCTCGGTTTGCCAGAGAAAGCAGGATCTCCCAGTGGCCACACATTTTAATTCCACATCCCATTCCCGTTCTGATATGTCTGTCCATGGCCGCCTCTACTGTCAAAATGAATCCAAACTCAGGTTGGAGGAGCAACACCTTATATACCAGCTGGGTAGCCTCCAACCTGATGGCATGAACATTGACTTCTCTAACTTCCGTTAATGCCCTTCCTCCCCTTTTTACCCCATCCCTGACATATTTAGTTGTTTGTTTTTTTCTCTCTCTGCCCATCACCCTGCCTGTTCTCCATCTCCCTCTGCTGCTCCGCCCCCCCTTTCTCCCGAGGTCTACCGTCCCATGATACTTTCCCTTCTCCAGCTCTGTATCACTTCCACCAATCACCTTTCCAGCTCTTAGCTTCATCCCACCCCCTCCGGTCTTCTCTTATCATTTCACATTTCCCCCTTCCCCCCAACCACTTTCAAATCTCTTAGTATCTCTCCTTTCAGTTAGTCCTGACGAAGGGTCTTGGCCCGAAACGTCAACAGTGCTTCTCCTATAGATGCTGCCTGGCCTGCTGTGTTCCACCAGCATTTTGTGTGTGTTGTTCTGAGAAGTGGCAGATGGAGTTGAACCCAGATAAGTGTGAGGTGGTTCATTTTGGTAGGTCAAATATAATGGCAGAATATAGTGTTAATGGTAAGAATCTTGGCAGTGTGGAGGATCAGAGGGATCTTGGGGTGGAAGTCCATAGGACACTCGAACTTCAGAAATAACCTATCAGTCCACTTTCTTGTTTTTCTATTTCAGTAACTTTCAAGAAGCATTTTTTAAAAATTTATTGCAATTGAAGCATCAATTAGTTCTTATGAAAATCATGCACTCCAAAGGGGTTGACTCAGTCATTTTTCTCTGCCTCCTTAGAGGTAGAGTAGAATGTTGATTTTCTAGCCCCACAGAAATTATAGGCTCTTTTCTGTGTTACTTATTATCTTTAAATGTTTACTTCATTTAAAATGGTTTTAAGCTTAAAATGTAAAAATCTTACCACTGGCAATGAGAAGGCAAGGAATGGCTTCTTTGGTTATACCTTATCCAATTATGTCATTGCACCGTCTGTTATTGTCACTTAATATCATTAGATTATCTACTCCATTTTCATTCACACCCGTCTCCTTGGCAAACTCAAGCAACCTCTCCATCTCGACTTCGGGCTATCTGGATAACAGGACTAATTTTAGTCTTTCTGAATAAAGTGAACTGCCTTAGCTTTCTTTTAATGTGGTCTGGGGCTAAATTTTAGAAAAGCTTCCCAGTCTGGGTAGATACTGAGTTTCATCACTTTGCTGCCCTGATATACTTTTAATGGCCACTGTCAAGCACTGAATTTATCAAAACTTCAGACTCCTACGAAAAACGCCTACATTTGTGTCTGACAAGATTTTTTTTCAAGATCTGTGAACCACAGTTTTATGAGAAAAATCAGATTGCATTTATCTAGTCCACCTTTTATGCAGTTTGTTACACTTCACAGGTCAGCATAGCTTTGGAGAAACAGTACAAAGCCTTGACAGTCTCATGTTCAGTGATTGAGGACGGAAGAAACTATTAAGGACAGGTTTATTTATAAGAAGGTTCAGTTGGTTAAACTTCAACTTCTCCAGTGTTTGCTGAAATTGTAAGACAAGATTTTAATCTTGATTATGATATATGGAGTTTTTCATCTTTGGCTTTGACAGATGAGTTTTTCAGATTCTTCCTTAACTGTCATAAAGCATGAAGTGTACAGAGGCTGAAGATGAGGAGGTAACAAAGGGCAAAGAAACGCAGCTTCAGCTTAGTTGTTTCATTAATCAAGAGGTCAAATATCTTTTCACTGGGCTAAAGCTGGTATGTATCAAAAACTCACATTTTCAACATGTCTAAAGATAAGTTATGAAATGAGATCAAAATTACTTTACCTTTTTATTCAGGTTTTTAATGTTTTTTTCTTGTAATTTCAAGTATTTCATTTTTTATGAGTTACAAATTACCTAAGATTTGGCAGAACCACATCAATTCTAGTCGATCTCAAAGTAACTTTTATTTTTAATGTTTCAGCGTCTTCAAGAAGAGATCACCAAGCATTCTCCTACATTGCAAAGAAATGCCTTGTACATCAAATCTGTAAGTGTAATATAATAAATTAGTATGTTTGAAAATGAAAAAAGCATTTGGCAGTTGTTTTCCAGTTGATTAAGTATGATTTTTTTTTAAAAATTGGATCTTTAAAAACTGCTATTATGTTTCTAAAATCAGTTGGTATTTCATGGTTGACAATCCTTTGTATTTATTCAGTAGCCTGTATGTAACTTTCATCAGGGTTCTTCTTATCTTTGAAGTTTCTTAATTCTAGATCTTGTGATCCTATGTCACTTCTTGCCAAAGATTTGATTTTCTTTTTAAACAGAGCTAGTCCACCTATTGGTGGACTATTGCCTATTCAATAGGATGTGTATTCATGGATATTTAGTTCTCAGCCAGGATCATGTGATCATCTTTCAGCTACAACTGTTTATTTCTACAACACCATACCTGCCAAATTCTATCTACACTATAAGCTCATCCCTCCTCCTCAAACCTTACTCCCTCTGAATGCATGACCCTCCAATTTCTTCACACTATTCCCAACCTTACCATCAAACCCACAGACAAAAGTGGCGCTGTTGTAGTGCGGTGGGCTGACCTCTGTCTTTCTCAGGCCAAGTAGCAACTCTCACAGATCTGCTCATACCTACCATTGAAGAGGACACGACTCCAGACCATCAGAAAATTATTTCCAACTCTGCCACTGACCCCATCCACTGCACAAAACTCATAGTTCACTTGCCCCCACACTGTTTGCTTCTACGTCCAAACCTGTTTGCGCGATGATGCACAAACCTGACTGTCTAGGTAGGTACATTGTTTCTGCCAGTTCTTGACCCACTGAACTGGTGTTCCCGTTCCTCAATTCCATTCTGTCCCCCTTGGTTCAGTCCTTTCCCTCCTAGCTCCAGACCATTTCTCATGCTCTCAATCACCTCACTAGCTTTCAGCTCCCTGGCCCTGACCGCCTCATTTTCAGCAAGAATATCCAATCCATATACATTTCTATCCCCCATCAAGAAGACCTTAAAACACTCTGCTTCTTTCTCAATAAAATAACCATCCAGTTCCCCTCCACCAACACACTGCTCCATCTGGCAGAACTGGTCCTCACTCTCAATGACTTTTCCTTCGGCTCTCCACACTTTGTCCACACTCGAGATAGCCGTGGACACCTGCATCGGCCCGAGCTATGCCAGGCTGTGTAGAACAGTCCACGTGTTATGTACCCCGTAACTGGGTGTCTGACCAGCAGAGAGAGAAGAATCTGTGGTAGCAAACTAAAGGTGTTTATTTGTAAACTACACAATACAATATCAAAAATACAAATATATATATATATATATATATATATAAAATGAGTTAGCAGTAATAAACCTAAAAGTGTAGGATTAATAATAAGCAATAATAAACAATGTTTATAAATAATAAATAATAAACGATCTATCGATGTTTAGGGGTCAAGGAATTGTCATAGGAAAGTATAGAGTTCAGTTCATAAATGCTGATGTAGTTATGGTTGTTGTATTGAAATCGTTGGGAGAGAGAGAGCGAGCGAGATGTAAAAGCAACAGTTGCGACAGGCAAACCTTTTTGTGGCTTTCTTAATCTGTCGTATCGTTGTGGTCATTCAGTTATGACCCCTCTGGTCTTCAGCTAGGCTGTTCTTCTGTGGTAGACTCATCACTCTGGCATGAGTGGACACACACACCCAAGTCCCCACCGGCCCTGCTGTAACACTGAGCTTTACTGACTGATCTCCTGGTTCGGTCTTCAAAGCCCCCACCTTTCTGTGGGTTCCAACACTCAGTCAGTGTCCACTGGTGTGTCTGAAGGGTGTCTCTCCAGACCTGTCTTTTTATCCCCACTCACGGGGTCTCATCTATCCATCAATTCTGAATGACCGTGTCCATCAAATCAGGCCACTCCTGCTATCTCCTGAGGAATGTTAACGAGCAAAGTACAGTCCTTGTAGTAGAAGATAAATAATCCAGGAAGAGTCATAATACACTAAATCAACAGTCTCTCTCCCCCTCTTATCTGTAGCAAATGTTCTTGCCTGGGCTTTATCTCTCTCTCATGAGCAGCATAGCAACAGCAATAGTTCGTAGTTCTCAGGAGGGGGGTTGGGAATGGTTAACTCTGCACCCCATTGTCCATCAGGTCTGTTCATCACTCATAACACATGTTCCAAGCCTTCTTCGGTAAAGCTCACCAACTCTTTCTCCACTACATTGACACTGTATTAGGGCTGCTTCATGCACCCATGTTGAGCTCGTCAATTTCTTTGCCTCCATCTCTAGAGACAAACTGATGACTGAGATCTTTTATAAACTGCTGATTTCCATGATTATCTTTCCACCATGTCTCCTGTAAAATGCTACTCTCTTTTCTCATTTATTTCGTATCTGCAGCATCTGTTCCCAGGATGCAGCTTTCCTTTCCAGGGCATCAGAGAAGTCCTCCTCCTCCAAAGGGCTGAGTTTCCCTTTCTCCACCACTGATGCTGCACTCACCCCACCTTTCTGCTGCCTTAACAGTGATAGTGTTCCTCTTATCCTTGCCTAGCACCTTGTGAGCCTCCACAACTTCTGCTATCTCCAAAGGGTTCATACCACCAAGTGTACCTTCATCTTCTCCACCCTCGTGCCAGCGCTTTCCCAAAAGATCACTGCCTCTGTGTGATTCCTTTATCCACTTCTACCTCTCCTCTAATCTCCCTCCTGGCACTTATCCCCGCGTGTGGCTAAAGTGCTACACCTGTCCATTCATCTCCTCTTTCACTCCCTCACCTCCGTTCAGGGCCCCAAACAGTCCTTCCAGGTGAGGCAACACTTCACCTGTGAGTCTGCTGGGGTCCAGTACTCCCAATGTGGTCTCCTTCATATTGGTGAGACCCGTTGTAAATTGGGGGAGCACTTCATTGAGCCCCTCTATCTGCCAAAAACAGACCTTCGTGATAGTCAGACGTTGTAATTCCAATTCTCATTCTGACATGCTGGTCCATGACCTCCTCTTGTGCCATGATAAGCCACCCTCAGGGTGGAGGAGCAACACCTTATATTCTGTTTGAGTAGCTTCCAACCTGGCATGAATATCAATTTCTCCTTCCAGTAAAAAAAATTCCCACTCCTTCCCCTCCTCTTCTATTCTCCACTCTAGCCTCTTATCCCTTCTCATCACCCCTCCCCCCCCCAACACCTTCCCTGGGTTCGCTCTTCTTGCCCTATCTCCTATGGTTCATCCTCCTCTCCTATTAGTTTCCTTCCACTCCAGCCCTTTACCTTTCCTACCCTCCCAACTTCTCTTACCTCATTCTAGCTATCCTCCTATGCCCTGACCCCACCTTTTTATTCTGACATCTTCCCCTTTCCTTGCCAATCCTGAGGAGGAGTCTCAGTGTGAAATATCACATTTTTGTTTATTTCCATAGATGCTGCTTGACCTGCTGAGATCCTGCAGCATTTTGCATGCATTGCTTTGAATTTCAAGCATCTGCAAAATTTCTCATCTTTCATCTATCTTGTTTTGTATGTAATGCGCATTCAAATACAACATCTTCAGACCTCTTCACAAACTTTACTCCCTGTTGTTTGGTGTTAAATTGTTATCTTAATCTAAAGTTTGCCTTTTTTATAATTTTGGAGCCTTTAATAACCTTGCCTTTGCTTTTTCCCTTCTACTTTATCCATACTTTTCCAGTCTCTCGACGGCTTCCACCCCACCCCCAGAATTTAGTTTAAAGCTCCATCCACAGCCCTAGTTACATGAACAGCTCTACCTGAACCTCGCTGAGTCCATGGTGCTTGCAAACTGCATTGATGAAGAATGCCCAATGTAATTAATTGGCACAAAGTACTTCATGATATTGAGTGCTAAAGCCTCTAAGTATCTCTTTCTATTTTCACAAACCATTTGTGGAAGTACTCTTAAAGGTTATGAAAATGTACTCCTCACGAATGGTACAGAACCTCAGGAAAAAATAATGTTTAAATAGCATCATAATCTTGTTTGCGAAAGGGGGTGAGAGTGGACAAATAAATGAGGCAAAAAAAAGGAAAGATAATCACTTTCTAACCATTTAGAAAGATGTGCTGGTGTTGGAGAGGATCTAAGGGAAGTTTATGACAATGAACCCAAAGTACCCAGGACATCTTTAGGGAGCAGTGTCTCAGAAGGGACCTCCAGCACCCAGGGCATGCCCTTTTCTCATTGTTACCATCAGGTAGGAAATACAGAAGCCTGAAGGCACACACTCAGCGAGTCACGACCAGCTTCTTCCCCTTTGCCATCTGATTCCAAAATGTACATTGAAGTTTTGGATACTACCTCACTTTTTAAAAAATATATATTATTTCTGTTTTTGCACATTTTTAAAAATCTATTCAATATATGTAATTGATTTACTTATGTTTTATTTTATTATTTTTTTTCTCTCTGCTAGATTATGTATTGCATTGAACTACTGTTGCTAAGTTAACAAATTTCATGTCACATGCTGATGATAATAAACCTGATTCTGATCCTGGTGATGAAACGGTTAATATATGAGCAACACTTGATAGCTTTAGACCTGTACTCGCTTGAGTTTAGAAGGTCAGATCTCACTGAAGCCTACAGAATACTGAAATGGCTTAGATAGATTCAACGTGGAGAGGATGTTTCCAGTATAGTGGGCATCCAGAACCAGAGGGCAGAATCCTCAAAGTTAAAAAGATGTCCCTTTAGCAGAGGGCGGAATCTAGAATTAATTGCCACAGGTGGCTGTGGAAGCCAAGTTTGGTGTATTTAAAGTGGAGGTTGAAGGTTTTTGATGATAAATGATATCAAAGGTTATAGGGTGAAGGCTGGAGAATGGAGTTGAAAGGAAAAATAAAGTAGCCATGATTGAATGATGGAGCAGGCTGAATGGCCACGATGTTTTCTGACCTGGAGTAAGGAAAAGTGGATATGCTATTATCCACAACTTTGAGCTAAGCTTTAAAGTCCCCATATTGATTGCTATTTGTCCACAGCTCCAGTAAGAATTGATGAATACTGTTTTAGATTTCTCCCCTGCCCCTTCTCTCAAATTTGGGAATGCTGTTACCATTTGATCGGCCCTTCTTACAGCTGAGGTTATCTAGTTTTGTACACCTTAGAATCAAATAATCCTAATTTAAACCTATAAAAAAACCAGCACCTTTGTTCCAAAAATTTCACATACATTATCAACAAAATATATTACAACTATTAAGCCAGGTTATCTAAATCAGGTACAGGACTTCTAACACTTCAAAAGGTAAGGATTTTGGGTGGTACCAATTAAGTGAACTGCACTGTATTGGATGTTTTTGAAACTGTCCTCACCCAGAGAAGCGGAGTGCGTTTCATCACTTTTCTCACCCATGTTTTGTACATGGTGGGAAGGTCTTGGTATCAGGAAATGAGCCATAAGTCAAGTCAAGTCACTTTTATTGTCATTTCGACCATAACTGTACAGTACATAGTAAAAATGAGACAACCTTTTTCAGGACCATGGTGTTACATGACACAGTACAAAAACTAGACTGAACTACATTAAAAAAAAACAACAGAGAGAGAAAAACAACTACACTAGACTACAGACCTACCCAGGACTGCATAAAGTGCACAAAAGAGTGCAGGCATTACAATAAATTATAAACAAGACAATAGGGCAGTAAGGTGTCAGTCCAGGCTCTAGGTATTGAGGAGTCTGATAGCTTGGGGGAAGAAAATGTTACATAGTCTGGTTGTGAGAGGCTGAATGCCATGGTGCCTTATCCTAGACGGCAGGAGGGAAAAGAGTTTGTTGCAGGGAATTCAGTCTCTGATATGTGAGTAGACATAATATTAATATGGCTGACCTAGCAGGTTGATGCTTGGACCCTCATTTAGTAATATGTCTGACTGTTATTTGCGCTTCTTTGGGCCATGCTTGAGTGGTATTTTGGTCATGATGCTTGCAAGCAGGGGAATCTTCATTTGCAGTGCAATTGAGCTTTGTGCATCTCTATTTTTTACCTTGTAGACAATTGAACAAATGTTTGTGCTTTTCTGTTGGATAAATCAGATGTGAAACAGATTATAACAATATGCAGCTATACATGTGTTGCTACTGAGTTTTAATTATTTTTAAATCATTTTTAATTTTTTTTGTAATTCAGTCTAAACTATGCCGTTTACCTGCCTACCTGACAATTCAGATGGTGAGGTTTTTCTACAAGGAAAAGGAGTCTGTAAATGCCAAAGTTCTAAAGGTTAGTAATTGTAATCTGTTGTTAGACTGTTGCACGTTTTGGAAGGGAATTTTTTTCATTTGCTTCTCTGGATCCCCATTTCATTGACTAATGTCAGTTTTGCTTTTTAAGCTGTTCATTATTTTTGTTTGCAAAGCAGACACCTCTGCTTTGGAGACTAATTAAATTAAAATAGGCTGAAGGGTCATTGTGAAACACACTTGCACAATTTACTTATGACTGTCCTATATTGAAAAGGAAACAAAAATATGCCTGCTTCTGTAGATTAACTTTGATAACAGATACTTAAATGAGAATACCAACTCTATTAATCTTTTTAAGAAGCATACTAAAGTTAACCTTGGAAGAAAGAGTTAAGACATGATTGTGGTAAACATTTTTCCCAAATTTTGTTTCCCTTTTCTCTTACTTTGGAGTAATTTATTATTTAAATTTATTGGAACGATTGAAATGGAAGAAACTGGTTTCCACCATGTGTGATTATTTGACAGCAAATTAAGCCATTTCAGTGTTAATGGCATTTGCAGTGTTCGGATGTAGCCTAGTACCAGAAATTACAATTACAGTGGATTCCTGTTAATTGGGCAACCGCTTATTTGGGACAACTCTTAAGGAACAAAAACGAATCGACGAAATAGCCGGGATTCCCTTTGTTTATTTAGGACACTATGCCCGAAGGTTGTTGCTGAACAGATTTAAACTGTCCTCAAGAAGGGTCTCAGTCCGAAACATCAACTGTTTACTCTTTTCCATAGATGCGGCCTGGCTTGCTGAGTTCCTCCAGCATTTTGATTTTCTGGATTTGCATGTAACAGCATTTGAGTTTTTAAATGGTGTCTGTTGCATGTGTTTGTTTTAAAAAATCAGTGATTTTTGTTACTTGTTACTTCAAGTTAGGAACTATGGAGAATTTGAAGGCATTGACAATCATCATGAATGTTACAATGAAAATGAAGATTTGGAGGGTGTAGTCGTCAGTAACATTCTATGAAGACAGTCTGTTATCTGCATTAGATTGTCTGCGCTGATGTTGTTCATTTAGAGTCATTCAAAAGAACAAAGCAGTGTACACGGAATGAATTCCTCTGTTAACATTTAGGAATTATTACAGTTTTATGGTAGTGTATTGGTAGTGCTCTAATGTGTTCTCAATTTCATTTAAGTACGTATTTGTTACTCTCTTAAACATTAGTTTCTTTTGTTTTTATTCCTTTCTATTTCCGTTATATTTTGGCTAATTGTGCAGCTGCTTAATCGGGCCAAAATGTACTGGTCCTGATGTGTCCCAGTTTACTGGAATCCACTGTATAATCATACTCTCCTCACTGTCCAAAGACTGTTTCCTCTGCTGTAACTATTTGTCAACTTTTCCTTTAAAAGTCATGCATTCATTGTGTCAAAGTTATGTGCTCTTTACTACCAACATTTCTCCTCACTTATGACAGCAATTTTAGTTTGATGTTCATTGTCAATATTCAGAAGAAATGTAATTCCTGTTAATTATATAAAAACTCTTCTAAATGGTAAAAATCCTGAGTTGTAACATTCTTTTTTCCAGTATGGAAGTATTCCATTGTCTTTGACTTTTCTCAAATGCATTCAGTCTCTTCAGTCTAAAATTGAGATTTTATGTTAAGTAATACTGCAGTCACTGCAATGACACTGGTTAATAATATTTTTAAGAAATACTTCATTGGATGCAAGTTGCTTTGGACAGTAGAAATGGTTGCAGAGGCTCAAAGAATACAGCTAGATCAGGGCAGAATTCTTCTCTCTAGACAGTCTAACAATTTAACAGAGTTGAGTTTTAGTTTGTATTGGCAGTTTCTATTTCGGTACTTGGTTTTAAATTTCTCTTCACAGAAATCTTTGAATGGGAAAGTATATTAATGTATCACTGTTTAGTTTTGCAACTGTGTGTAGAAAATTTGTTGTACAATTGTCCTCAGGATGTCAAGTTTCCTTTAATGCTGGATGTATACGAACTGTGCGTACCAGAGCTACAAGAAAAAATGGTTCCATATAGGTTAAAATTCAAGGAACAAGAAGACCGAAAAGCTGATATGCAAACAAAGGTATTTTAATTCTCCTCTTGTAATTCTCTTGGTCAACCTTGTACAACTTTAGAATGGAACATGCCCATATTTTCTATTTTCTTTATCAGTCAGTGGCTATTCTTATAATCTGAAAAATACAATCTTGAAATAGATTATTTTTTTCAATGCTATCACCATGCCTTAGTGAATAGATTTCTTAGCAAACCTACTTAGTAATAGTTCTTTTACTCGGAGAAGATTTTCTGTGCCTTGTTTTGGGGAAAATTTGTTCCTGAAAGGAAATCCACTGCATGATTACCTATTACTTATGTAACCCACTGTATTGCTTTGATTCTTGTCTCTTTTACCACTTGATATTAAGAAGGAAATTAATCATGTATTCTTCACTCTGAAGAACTAGTACATTAGGACAATTTGAATTATAAGATTTCATATGGAGGACAAATTAAAATGTTGCTTTATTGAATCTGTTTGAACTTTATCAAATTGGTAATACAGGTAGTCCCCGAGTTACGAACGTCTGACTTACGAACAACTGGTACTTATGAACCGAGGAAGGAGAACGCCGTCTACCATTTTAAGTCGGATCGCAACGCTGTCCACCATTTTAAGTTGTTGCCGTTGACACTGTGTTGAGTGTGTAACTTTGTATTTGGCTTAAATTTTTCTTAGCAATCTTCACCCCTCCACCCCCTTTCCTGGTCGGCTGGTGGCGCAGTAAGATCAGCGCCGGGCTCAAGAACGGAGGTTCCCGAGTTCAATCCAGTGACAGACCACTCCCGAGCATGCACTCCATCCGTGCCAGGTTGATGTCGAGCTTGCAACTCGACCTCGTAAGAAAAAAACTGGCACCTCCAGTTTAAATTCCTACGCAGAATATTGTGGAGGTTCAAATATCCAAACCCAGCACAGCCCCCACTTGTCCCATTTAACCTGTCTCAGTGTGGTGGACTTTAGACCTTGGGAATTCAGTGCGGTGGTCCTTAGGACCCCGCGGAGCTTGGGACCCGCCGCCCGCAGTGTTTCTGTTCTGTTGACAGGAAGTGATCATGATCAAAAATAAAGTAGAAATAATAGTGTTTGGGAAGAGGTGACACATCATCGGTCATTGGAAAAGCGTTAGGCGACAGTCGGTGAAAGATTGGAACAATTTTAATGGACAAAATGAGAATAATGGAGCTTTCATGCTTTCATTACCTGTTCCTTTGTATTATTAGATTGGAAGTAAAAATGGAAGCGGAGAGCCAAAAGAAATCAAGTATGAGCCATTTTATTTTCCTAATGGTAAGTGAGTGATTTGTATTTTGTTACTTTGTTTTGAATGTGAGGTTTTTCGATAGTCTGCTGGTGAGTGTCATGTAAAGTGCTTGATAATTACTGAAGTTGAAAGCATTTGTTTCCAGCACATTGTAGCTGCAGTGTAATGAAGCAAAAGATGTGCAGCAGCAACTTGCT
Organism: Hypanus sabinus; assembly: GCF_030144855.1. Taxonomy (NCBI): domain Eukaryota; kingdom Metazoa; phylum Chordata; class Chondrichthyes; order Myliobatiformes; family Dasyatidae; genus Hypanus; species Hypanus sabinus. The sequence goes on from NC_082706.1 coordinate 159,239,806, forward strand.
AAGGGCCTTTCCAGGAAAATCCCAAACCCTTGCTTTCTGTTGTAGTGATGAGCAGGAGATGACCAGGACCACAACCAGTTGCAATGACAACAAATTTGTGTATCAAAATAAGTAATAGCTTATCCATAATGAAATATGAGATTCAGGATCTGATGCACATGTAAATCCTTTTAACGAAATGTGTTACTCATATGCTCTGACAAGTATGACCAATAAATCTGTGCCACTGGCAGGAAAATTGTATTTGCTAGTCTCTATAAAAATTGTTTAGGCCATCTTCAATAAGCAACACGCATCTTGGGTCAGTATGATTCGGGTTCAATCAAACAGGAAAATTGGAATGTTCCAAAGAGGAAACAAAAATTATGGTGAATGTTGTGAATATTGTTCCATGCAAAATTATCATTTGCCAAAAAATAACAGACATTACACCAGCATAAAATTAAAGTGGAAGCATATTTACATATATTTCATCTTTAACAAGCAGTTAATAGAATCAAAAGAAAAAGGGCTCATTACAGTTAAATCAGTCTAAATGTGCAAATAAACACTGGAGCTAGTTTCTGAAGTAGTTAGGTGGTTTTCTTTAATTATTCAGAACCCATGCTGACACAACATTCCTAAGCTGAGCAAATGGCTCCTTAGCTTAACAGAAACCACAATACTAGTCTATGAAGCTTAATTAGCATAGCACACTGCACTTTGCAGAAAAGCTGCTGAAATAAATAAAATACCTAGCAGTGGAGCAGGAGGAATACAATAAAACATGTTCTTTTGCAGGGCATTACACAAGTTTTAGTGTCACTCTCAGTAATGAGAGTGCAAAACCTCAGTGTGCCAGAGGACGCAGGTTTCCTTCTCATGCAATTTGTTATCTATCATGTTTGTGGCAAATGAATGGAATTTTAATTGCCTTATTGTTTTAACAGGTTGATGAGTTTGACAAATCATTGCTTTGAACAACATGAAAAAGATATTGGATTGTGGATCATTCTGACTTATTTTGCTTCTTTCTACCCCTTATCATTTAGTATTCTGCAATTGCTGCTCATAGTCCTGTGCCACCTTCATTGTTGCTGTTGTGGGACTTTGTAATGTGAAGATGACATTTTCTTACAGTCTATGGTTCTAGGGTCCTAAAAATTGCATGTTCTTGAAATATAACATAATTTGGCAGTATTTGTTAGTGTCCAGTACTGAAATTTTTAAGAATATTCATCTAGTGGTATCAAGATAAATTGACTATCACTGCCATTGAATGGTCTTTTTGCCTTTTAACATAGAACAGTATACCTCAGGAGCAGGCCCTTCAGTCCATAGTGTTGTGCCAAACTAATTACATTAGTAATCAAATGGCTGACTAAACAAATCTCTTCTGCCCACACAGTGCTCATTTCCTTCTATTTTCTTCACATTTATATGCCTATTGAAACATCCTTTAAAAGCCTCTAATATTTCTGCCTCAACTGTGCCGCAGGCAGCTCCTTCCAGACACCTACCACTCTGTGTGTGTGTGTATATATAAGAAAAAATTGTCCTACATATCTCCTTCGAAATTACCCCTTTTCACCTTAAATGCGTGTCCTTTGGTATTAGACATTTCAACCCTTGGGAGAAGCTATTGTTATGTACCCTGTAACTGGGTCACTTACCAGCAAAGATAGAGAGGTCTGTTGAAGTCTGATGGTACTATTTTTAACAATATTTATTGATAAAAATACACAAAAATATCAATGCAAACATACAGATAATATACGTCGTCAATACTAAATCTAAAAGCGCGGGTATAATAATAATAAGAAATAGCTCTCTCGTTGTCTAGGGGATAATGTATTGTCCGATGGAAATATAAAAGTCACTCAAGTTCATTCAAGCTGCAGCTTTTGGTTGGAGAGAAAGACAGATGTTTAACTTGCCCATTCTTTTTATGATGTCAATCCTTCGAGAGTCGTTGGGGGCTGATTTCCCCTTTGTTGTTAGCTAGAGCCGTTCTCCTGTGGCAAGGCCCACCATTTCCGAGGCAAATGGAAAAGGACACACGTGGCTTTTCACCAGCTTTTGCTATTACGCTGTTACAGGATTTCGAGCGTTTCTTCTGGTGCATCAGAGGGGCTGTTCCCACAGACCCTCTTTTATCCCCACTTACGGGGTCTCAGATGTCAATCAGGTTGGGGAGTATGCCATCCCCCAACCAGCCCACGTTGCCTGATTCCTTGAGGGCATGGATGAATAGCACAGCGCTCAATACACAATTCCATCTCCAAGAGACAATAGCCGCGATCAATGGTTCCGCCTTTCGGAGGCCAGGACACATTCCAAACTCTTTGTGGATTCTGCATGTCTTTCTCTCATTTCCTGGGTCTCCTGACCTGACTTAATAGCAATCTTGCAATTCTCAAAAAGGAGGGGCGGGGGGGAGCACAGGCGTAACACTATTATCTATCTACTCTTACAATCTCATAACTTTATAAACTATAAGATCTCCAGTCTACACCATTCCAGAGAAAACAACCCAGGTTTGTCCAACATCTCCAACACCTTTGAAGATGTAACAAAACATGTAGATGAAGGTAGAGCAGTGGATGTACTGTATGTGGGTTTCAATAAGGCATTTGATAAGGTTTCCCATGCAAGTCTTATTCAGAAAATCAGGAGGCATGGGATTAAAGGAGACCTCGCTTTGTGGATCTAGAATTGGCTTGCCCACGGAAGGCAAAAGATGGTTTGTATTCTGCATGGAGGTCGTTGACTAGTGGTGTTACGCAGTGATCTGTTCTGAGACCCCTCCTCTTTGTGATTTTTTTTTAATCACTGACCTGAATGAAGGAGGAGGAGGGTCGGTTCGTAAGCTTGCTAATGACACAAAGGTTGGGGATGTTGTAGATAGTCTGGAGGGTTATCGGAGGTTACATGGGGCATTGATAGGATGCAGAACTGAGCTGAGAAGTGGCAGATGGCATTCAACCGAGATAAGTGTGAAGTTGATCATTTTTGTAGGTCAAATTTGAAGACAGAATATTGTATTAATGATAAGACTCTTGGCATTGTGGAGGATCAGAGATCTTGGGGTCTGTGTCCACAGGACACTCAAAGCTGCTGTACGGGTTGACAGTGTGTTAAGGCATATGGTGTTTTGGCATTCATCAATCATGGGATTGAGTTCAAGAGCTATGAGGTTACAGCTAAATAAGACCTTGGTCAGACCCCATTTGGAGTACTGTGTTCAGTTCTGGTCACCTCACTACAGGAAGGATGTGGATACCATAGAGAGAGTGCAGAGGAGAATTACAAGGACATTGCCTAGATCGGAGAGCGTGCCTTATGAAAAAGGTTGAGTGAACTTGGCTTTTTCTCCTTGGAGCGACGGAAGTTGAGAGGTGACTTGATAGAGAGAGGTATAAGATGATTAGAGGCACTGATCTTGTGAATAGCCAGAGGCTTTTTCCCAAGGCTGAAATGGCTAACACAAGGAGGCATCATTTTAAGGTGCTTGGAAGTAGGTACAGAGGGGATGTCGAGTAAGTTTTTCTCACAGAGAGTAGTGGGTGTGTAGAATGCACTGCCAGCAATGGTGGTGGAGGCGGTTACAGTAGGGTCTTTTAAGACACTCTTAGACGGGTGCATGGAGCTGAGAAAAGTAGAGGGCTATGTGGTAGGGTAATTCTGGGCCATTTCTAGAGTAGCTTACATGGTCAGCACAGTGTTGTGGGCTGAAGGGCCTGTAATGTACAGTGGATTTTGTGTGTTCTATCAAAATGCAAATAAACTAAGAAAGAAAAGATGAAATATGAGAGCAATTAGCCAATAATATAAAGCAAGAAACCAAAAGTTTTCTCAGTTTATATCAAGAGTAAAAGGGAGCTGAGAGTTCATAATGGACCACTGGAAAATGATGCTGGTGAAATGGGAAAAAAAAATGGCAGATGAACTTAATGAGTACTTTGCTCATTCAGTTAACTTAATGAGTCATCAATGTGAAAGACACTAGCAGTGTGCCAGAGATCCATGAGTGTCAGGGAATGGGTGTAAGTGCCATTGCTATGACAAAGAAAAAAAATGAAGGCAATCTTAAAGGTCTTAAGATGGATAAGTCACTTGGAGCAGGTGGACTACATCCCAGAGTCCTGAGAGAGGTTGCTGCAGAGAATAACTGATGCATTGGTCATTATCTTTCAAGAAGCACTTTATTCTGACGTTGACCTGGAGGACCAGAAGATTGCACTTTCGGGGTACTTGGAGGCCTGAACACCTCCCTCTGCAACTGGATCTTAGACTTCTTGACTGGGAGACGTCAGTCAGTCCAGATTGGGAGCAGCATCTCCAACACCATCACACTGAGCACGGGGACTCCCCAGGGCTGTGTGCTCAGTCCACTGCTGTTCACTCTGCTGACCTACAACTGTGCTGCGACACACAGCTCGAACCACATCATCAAGTTCGTCGATGATACGACCATGGTGGGTCTCATCAGCAAGAATGACGAGTCAGCTTGCAGAGAGGTGGTGCAGCAGCTAACGGACTGGTGAAGAGCCAACAACTTGTCTCTTAATGTGAACAAAATATTAGTGATGGTTGTTGACTTCAGGAGGGCACAGTGCGACCACTCCCCGCTGAACATCGACGGCTCCTCGGTAGGGATCGTTAAGAGCACCAAATTTCTTGGTGTTCACCTGGCGGAGAATCTCACCTGGTCCCTCAACACCAGCTCCATAGCAAAGAAAGCCCAGCAGCATCTCTACTTTCTGTGAAGGCTGAGGAAAGTCTATCTCCCACCCCTCATCCTCATCACATTCTACAGGGGTTGTATTGAGAGCATCCTGAGCAGCTGCATCACTGCCTGGTTCGGAAATTGCACCATCTCGGATTGCAAGACCCTGCAGTGGATAGTGAGGTCAGCTGAAAAGATCATTGGGGTCTCTCTTCCTGCCATCATGGACATTTACACTACACGCTGCATCTGCAAAGGAAACAGCATTATGAAGGACCCCATGCACTCCTCATACAATCTCTTCTCTCTCTTGCCGTCTGGGAAAAGGCTCCGAAGCATTCAGGCTCTCACGACCAGACTATGTAACAGTTTCTTCCCCCCAAGCTATCAGACTCCTCAATAACCAGATCCTGGACTGACACCTTGCCCTGTTCTGTTTATTATTTATTGTAATGCTTGCACTGTTTTTGTGCACTTTACGCAGTCCTGTGTTGGTCTGTAGTCTAGTGTAGCTTTCTCTGTGTTGTTTTTTTACGTAGTTCAGACTAGTTTTTGTACTGTGTCACATAACACCATGGTTTTGAAAAACGTCGTCTCATTTTTACGATGTACTGTACCATCAGTTATGGTCAAAATGACAATAAAGGTGACTTGACTAATGATAAAATAAGTCAATGTCAGCATGGTTTCTGTAAAGGGAAATCTTGCTTTATAAATCTGTGAGAGCTCTTCGAGGAAGCAACAAGCAAAGTGGACAGAGGAGAGACAGTGAATGTCATTTACTTGGATTTTCAGAAGACATTTCATAAGGTGCCACATGTATGCTGCTTAACAAGATAAAATCTTATGATGTTACAAGAAAGATACTGGCATGGATAACGGAATGACTGACAGGCAGGAGGCAGCAAGTGGGAATAAAGGGGGCCTTTTCTAGTTGTCTGCCAGTGACTAGTGGTGTTCCTCAGGGGTCAGTATTGAGACTTCTCCTTTTCATATTGTTTGTCAATGATTGGATAACGGAATTGATGGCTTTGTGACAAAGTTTGCAGATGACACGAAGATAGGTGGAGGGGTACGTAGTGCTGAGGAAGCAATGTGATTGCAGCAGGACTCAGACAAATTGGAAGAATGAGCAAAAAAGTGGCAAATGCAATACAGTGTTGGGAAATGTATGATGATGCATTTTGGTGAAAGGAACAATAGTGTAAAATAGTAACAAAATGGAGAGAAGGTTTAAACAGAAGTGCAGAGGAATTTAAGAGTCCTCGTGCAAGACAGTTTGCAGATTGAGTCTGTGGTAAAGAAGGCAAGTGCAATGTTTGGCATTTATTTCAAGGGGAATAGAATATAAAAGCAAGGAGATAATGCTGAGTCTTTATGTCAGGCTGCACTTGGTCAACAGTCTTGGGCCCATCTCCCAGAAAGGATGTGGTGTCATTGGAGAGAGTCCAGAGGAGATTCACTAGGATGTCTGTGGGAATGAAGGGGTTAACATACGAGGAGCAGTTTGCAGCTTTGGACCTGTATTTACTGGAATTTAGAAGAATGCATGGGGAGGAACTCATTGAAACTTTCCAAATGTTGAAAGGACTATATGGGATTGATGTGGAGAGGAAGTTTCCCATAGTGGGGCTGTCCAGAACTCAAGGGAACTCCCTCAAAATTGATGGGTGACCTTTTAGAACAGAGGTAAGGAAGAATTTTTTTTAGCCAGAGGGTAGTGGAATGCTCTGCCACAAACTGCGGTGGAGGCAGAAGTTGATAGTTTCCTGATCAGTCAGGGCACCAAAGGATATGACAAGAAGGCAACTGTATGAGGTTGAGTGAGATCCAAGATCAGTCATGATGGAATAGTGGAGTAGACTCAATGGGCTCAATAGCCTAATTCTGCTCCTATGTCTTATGGTCATACCTTGATATAGCAGGTGCACTCTAATCCAGGCAACATCCTAGTAAATTTCTGCACCATCTCTAAAACCTCGCCAACCTTCCTATAATGGGGCGACTAGAACTGTATGGAATATTCCAGATGTGGTCTAACTAGAGTTTTTTTAAAGCTTCCTGATGTTTGAACCCAATGCCTCAACTAAAATAAGCAAGCTTGCCATTTACTTCCTTCACCACCTATCAACCTGTATAGCCACTTTCAGGGACCTTAAACTGGGACTCCAAGATCCCTCTGCTTATCAACACTGTTAAGGATCTTGCCATGACAAATTGTCTCTTCATGTTTGAGCTACCAATGTACAACACTTCATATACACAGAGATATTTGTTAAGGCCTCAGCAATCGCTTCTCTGAATTGTTACGAACCCCGTAACTGGGTCACTTACCAGCAAAGATAGAGAGGCCCGCTGAAGTCTGATGGTACTATTTTTAAAAGTCTTTATTTATAAAGGGGCACAAAAATAAGATTAATACAGCCATTCAGATAAAATACTCAATCTAAAAACGCGGGTATACTAATAATCATCAATTAAGCAATAGCTCTATCGTTTGTCTAGGGGATATTGTATGGTCCGATGGAAAGATAAAAGTCACTGTCCTTTCAAGCTGCAGCTATTTGGGTTTAAGAGAGACGGTTTTAAATTTGCCCGGGTCTTTTATGAGGCCAATCCGTTGCGTTGGGGGAGTTGGTTCCCTGTTGTTAGTTTCCAAGTTGTTTTCCGTGTTACCAGCCACCAGCCCCCAGGCAAGGGAACTGAACGCACGTGGCTTCCTTCAAATGGCTCCCCGCTATTACGGGATCGCTAGCATTTCTTCTGGTGCGTCTGAGGGGCTGTCCCTACAGCCCCCCCCCCCCCTTTTATCTTAACTCGCCGGGTAGTAGATGTCAGTCAGGTTGCGGTGATGTAATCTCTCTTTCAACCAGCCCACTTTGCCCGAGGGCTTGCACGTAGCATAGTCCCCAATCCACAAATGTTGTCTCCAGGAGACAATGGCTATGTCTCTCTCATTTCCTGGGTCCTCTGAGCCAACCCAATAATGCTCTTGCGATTCTCACAAAGGAGGGGGCTCCCCCGCCCCTTTGGCCCCTCAGAGCTGTGGTACATTCATAACACAATAACCTGGAATATATCCCATTAGGCCATAGGGCTTAGCTGCCAAGACCCAACACTACCTTCTCCTTTACCTCAGTACATTCAGCACTGATCTCCTTATCCTCCACGTCCTCCTTGGTTAGCACTGATGTAATATACTTATTAAGGACCTTGCTATATTCTCTGCATCCAAACAAGTGCTCTTCCCCCTTTATCCTTGAGTGGTCCTACCTTCTCCCTCGTTAATCCTCTTGCTCTTGATGTATGTATAAAATACCTTGGGATTCAGTTTAATCCTATTTCCCCAGGACTTTTCATGGTCCCTCCTGTCTTTCCTAATTCCCTTATTCTTCACTGACTTTATAATTCTCAATGGCATCCTAAGCTTTACATACTTTTTTGTTTGACTAACTCCATCATTTCTCTCAACATCCTCATACCTTAGAAACATAGAAAACCTGCAGCGCAATACAGGCCCTTCGGCCCACAAAGTTGTGCCAAACATGTCCCTACCTTAGAAATTACTAGGCTTACCCATAGCCCTCTACTTTTCTAAGCACCACGTACCTCTCCAAAGGTCTCTTAAAAGACCTTATAGTATCCGCCTCCTCTATCATTGCTGGCAGCTCATTTTGTGCACTCACCACTCTCTGCATTAAAAAAACCCAACTTACCCTGATATCTCCTCTGTACTTACTCTCCAGCACCTTAAACCTGTGTCCTCCTGTGGTAACCATTTCAGCCCTGGAAAAAAGCCTCTCACAGGATCAGTGCCTCTCATCATCTTATACACCTCTATCAGGTCACCTCTCATCGTCCTTTGCTCCGAGGAGAAAAGGTTGAGTTCATTCAACCTGTTTTCATAAGGCATGCTTCCCAATCCAGGCAACATCCTTGTAAATCTCTGCACCCTTTCTATGGTTTCCACATCTTCCCTGTAGTGAGGCGACCAGAACTTAGCACAGTACTCCAAGTGGGGTCTGACCAGGGTCCTATATACAGGTATTTCTCCCCCCCCCCCCCCTTACAAAGGTAGAGCGTTCCTATGCAACCTCTCTTAAGCCGAAATGGTGTAAAGCGAACAACCATTAATTTATATGGGAAAAATTATCATAAAAGTGAAAATCCTCTTAGTAATGTGAAAACAGGTTACTAATGTAGGTCTTCTGTAAAAGCGAACATTCATAAAGCGGGGGACATCTGTAGCTGCAACCTTGCCATCCATGTCCTTCCTTCCTTACTGGAACATAACAGTCCAGTACACTGTGTAGTTGGTACTTAAACATTTTCCACATCTGATGTGGATTTTCCCAAAAACAGCTGTTTCCAATTGACTCTTTCTAGTTCTTGTCTAATGCTTTTGTAACTTGCCCTACTGTCATTTAATACTTCTCCGCAAGTCCATGCTTATCCTTAGCTATGCCTATCTTAAAACTTCAGGAGTTGTGGTCACTGTTCCCCTAACTGTTCACCCACTGAAAGGTCTGTCACCTGGCCAGACTCAAGAACCCTCTTTTAGTGGACTATCTACATATTGATTTTAGAAACGCTTCTGGATACGTGTAACAAATTCTGCCCCATCTAAACCTCGCACTCAGAAAATCCCAGTTTTTCTGAAGGAAGTTGAAGTCCCCAGTGACAACAACCCTATTGTTTTTACACCTTAATCTGTTCTGTTCCTCAAATGTGTCCTGCTGGCTATTGGGAAGTTTGTAGTACAATCCCAATAGAAAACACTTTTAGAAGAAGTTGTAATGTGGAAGTGCTTTTGGCAAATTAGATAATGTGCTGTTTTATAAATAGAAAGCAGCATCAGAACAGTCAATACATTGACAAAGAATACCTAAGTTACAACATAATTGTGACGGAATGCAACATAAATTGGAAGAACAAACACAAGAATCTAGTTGAAAGAATCTGAATGAACAGCAAGAACTCAACAGATCAAGAAGTATTGTGGAGGGGCAAAGAATTTGTCAAGATAATTTGAAATATTTATTTGTTATGAATATTTCAGAGGGTAGAAAGTAGTTGAACAATTTAAAATAAATATAAGGTGAAAAAGTTTTCAATATAGAAATAAGATCTGCAACTAAAGACTTTAGACTTGAAAGTGATTTTCACGAGCCTGAAATAGTGCTTTTTTTAAGCTCTAGAACAGAAACAGCAGTCAATAATAGTTACTAAATTTGTGAAGCTCATAATCATCTTGTCCATTTTGGAGATGAGGCTGACAAACAAAAGGACATGTCCACAGTACTGGGGACAGGAGCTAGTAAAATTAGTCTGTTGTGAAAATATTCACTGGGTGGCATTGTGTAATGGACAAGTGTCTCAACATGTTATATTCACAAAGGTGTTTCTATAAATGTTTACATAACAAATTTGCACTCTAGTTGTTGCTTCTGAAGTATTATTCATGAACGATGAGTAGCTGTGTTTAGGGACTAAATTTGCAACATTTATGTGACACCTGCTAGTCCGTTGGCCACAATGTTGTGAAGTACTTCAAATTACAAGCACATTGTTGTTTTTGAACTGAAACTGCAAATAGTTGCCAATACCGAAGGGCATTGTTTAAGCTGAGTAGAGAAAAGTTCAAGGGAGGATGTCAAAGGTACATTATTTTTGTACAGTGTAAGCCAGGTGCCTGGATCACACTATTGGAATGGTATTTGAGACTGATACAATAGGAGCATTTAAAGACTTAGATAGGCATATGGATGTAAGGAAAACAAATGATTTTGACTGTTTAGGGGGGAAGGATTAGATTGATCATGGAATAGGTTTATACTAGTTGCCACAACATCACAAAATGATTCTGAACTCAAATAATGTAGTCTATGTCAACTTGCTAACTTATTGCACTGAAGAATGTTTTCTTTTCACTGGATCTGTTGCTTAGCCAATCCTCTGCCTACTCTAACAGCCTTTCTACTAGTAAAAGCAGCTTCTCTCCATTTACTATTTAAAGAAAACCAGACTTAGATCTTTGTACCTAAATCTTTTGTCGTGCTGCTTTGTTTGAAGCACCTCTCCAGTCTCTTGTATATTCCAGTAAATGTCTCTCCAAAGTGTCGTGCCTGGAATGAGACCCAGTATATCAACAGAGATCCATCCAGCATTTTGCACTGTGAAAGCAATATCTGTTCTTCCATTTCTCTGCTGTTCTTTTTAAACCTAAAGAATTCACTGGACTTTTTAGAAACTATTGTTACTTACTAAGAACATAAGAAATAGGAGTTGAGCCTGCTCTGCCGTTCAATAAAATGATGGCTCAGTTTCTCCAATCTTCCTTTTACCTCATACCCCTCAATTCCCCTACTAGACAAAAAATCTATCTAACTTTGTCTTAAATACGTTCAATGAGTTAGCCTCTACTGCTTCTTGAGCAGAGAATTCCACAGTTCCACTATTCTTTGGGGAAAAGCAGTACCTCCTAAATCTACTCCCCCAAATCGTGAGGCTATGTTCCCTAGTTCTAGGTTCATCTGCCAGTAGAGCAACTTATCTTTTCATAATTTTGTATGTTTCTATTTGATCCCTTCTCATTCTTCTGAATTCCATCAACTATTGTCTCAGGCAGTTACTTGTCAGCTTTTCAAGCTTTGGATTCATAAAACCTGTTCCTGCACCTCAAAAAGCATCACAGTTCTGATCTCTAGACATAAAGGGTATTATTTTCATGGAGGGAATACAAAACAAGTCACTGGATTGATTCTTGAAATGTAAATGTGGTAAGCAGTGAAAACGCATGGTTATAGACTACAAGGACAGAATATAAATCAGTGAAAGCAGAGGGTTATGTTCAGAGAGTGATGAGTAAGAAAGATGGAATTTTCAGATTCCCAAGTAGAGCCATGGAATTTAATCTCATTTGGCAGGATGATGGGAACCAGAGTGATAGGGCTGAAGATGGGGTAGTTGGTTTACAAACAGAGGAAATGCGTAGTGAGACTACTAGCAAGGATAGGCTGATGATAGGGCAGATTTGCAGTCAACAGGATGATTTGCAATGTAAAAGGGGGGGGTCAAAGCTGAAAAGGGTGATGAATGCATTATATTTGAGTGCACACTTTATACGGAATAAAGTAGATGAACTTGTAGCACAGTTAGAGATTGGCAGGTATGGAATTGTGGACTGAGTTGTGGCTGAAAGAAAATTATAGCTGGGAGATTAACATCCAAGGATGCACATTGTATTGAAAGGACAGGCAGGTAGGCAATGTGGGTGGGCTTTGTTGGTTTTTAAAAAAATGAAAGCAAATCATTAGAAAGAAGTGACATAGGATCAGACGATGTAGAATCCTTGTGCAAGGGTTTTTACCCTTTTTACTCCCTGGTGGGAGTTGTATACAGGCCCCTAAACAGCAGCCAGGATATGGACTATAAATTATAACAAGAGATAGAAATGGGCAAAAGGGCAATGTTACGATTTCATTATGCAGATAGATTGAGAAAAATAGGTCGGTGCTGAATCCCCCAGGTGGGAATTTGTAGAATGCCTATGAGAAGGCTTTTTAGAGCAGCTTGTGGTTGAGCAGCTAGGAGATCAGCTATTTAAGATTGGCTGTTTTGCAATGAACTGGAATTGATTAGAGAACTTAAGGGGCAGTAATCATAATATATGCTGAGGAATCAGTATTACAGTGGAGTAAAGGGAATTGCAGAGGGATGAGAGAGGAGTTAGCTTCAGTTGATTGGAAGGGGACACTAGCAGGGATGATGTCAGAGCAGCAAGGTCTGGAATTTCTAGGTGCAATTTGGAAGGTGCAGGATACATATGTAATGCCTTGGTTCATATTTTTACTGTTATGCTGTATTTCATCTTGTGCTGTTCATGATTTCATTTTAGCAGTGCTGTGAAAGCTGCTTGTTTTTAGCCTGTGTTTGGGTTATTGCTGAAGATAGATGAGGAGAAATGTTTGCCATCCAATTAGGATGGTTGAATTGAAAGGGAGGTTTCTCTGGTGAAGGACACTAATGTTGGGTTTGGGGTTTTATTTTGTTTGAGAGGAGATGGAGAGGGAAGATGCTGGGGAGAACCAGTTGCAGCATACATTCCGGTGGGAGATACGTTTGTTCAAGATGGATTGCGAGCGGTGTTTGGAAGGTGGTGTGTGCTTTCATGTTGACCGAGGGCCCAGCGTGTGAAAGACAGAGAAGTTCAAGATGAGCTCCAACTTGTGCACATTTGACTGTTTAATTAGAATGGGCCCTTTTTGTTATTCTTTACTAACCCTTTAGTTAAGTTTCATAAACATAATTCCTTTAATCGTATGCAGTCTGTTATTTTGTGGCATTAATTTGCATCAGGGTAGCAAATGATACAGCATCCACACAAACCAGGGTTTGGGGTGGGATCAAGCACGCCTCAATCTCAGGAGTTTGGCGGGACCATTGGTTATCTTCCCTAAACTTGTGCAGCCATGGAAACCAGGGTGTTTCACATATATGCCAAGGGAGAAGTATTCTAATGGTAGGATGATATAACTATGGCAGACAAAAGAAGGTAAAGCCAACATAAAAGCCAAAAGAGAGGGCATATAGTAGAGCAAAACTTAGTGGGAAGTTAATGGATTGGGAAGCTTTTTAAAAACTTACAAAAAGTCATAAAGATAGAAAAAGATGGAATACGAAGGTAAGCTAGCCAATAATATCAGTACCAAGTGAATGATTCTGGGAATGAAGGGATTACCATTTGAAAACCAATTGATGGCTCTGGGCCTGTACTCACTGGAATTCATAAGAATGAGGAGCGAATCTCTTTGAAACCTATCGAATGTTGAAAGGCCTCGACAGAGTGGATGTGGAGTGTATCCTATGGTGGTAGAGCCCAGGACCAGAGGGCACAGCTTCAGAATAAAGGAATGTCCATTTAGAACAGAGATGAGGAGGGATTTCTTTCACCAGAGAGTGGTGAATCTACAGAATTCATTGCCACAGACAGCTGTGGAACCCAAGTCACTGGGTAGATTTAAGGCAGAGATTGATAGATTATTGACTAGTCATTACATGAAGGTCAGGAGATTGGGGCTGAGAGGGAACTGGATCAGCAATGATGAAATGGCAGAGCAGAATTGATTGGCCAAATGCCCTAATTCTGTATATATATCTTATAGTCTCACTGAATTTATATTGAGTGTTTACAAAACATTGGTGAGATCATAACTGGATTGTTGTGTCCAATTCTCTTCACTGCTGTTCAGGAGGAAAGTTCCAAATGAAGACACAGTAAAGATTCACTGGAAAGTTCCAAGGATGAGAAATTCTGACTGTATTGTTAGAATTAAGATTGTAGAGTGGTGTTTAGGGTGTATAGGTTAATAGGAGATCATTTTGCAGTTGAAGAATTCTATTTTGTATGTTATTCATTTATTTTCTGCTTACTCAAATCTTGTAGGTGTATAAATTATTTTTCAGATTAAAGAAATTGTGGAGTAGTATATGCTGCACTTGATCAATTGGGGGGAAATCATAAGTCTGTTCAAATATGACTTCTGCCATTCAGTAAAATCATGGCTAATTTTTCATCACTTTGTACCACTTTCTTAAACTGATTTTCTAAACATCAATTCTCTTAATGATGGTAAGATTCCATGCTATGATTATTGAATTTTACTGTTGCATCATTAGATATGGGGCACCATCAGGTCCTCTCCAGGTCAAGTGGGCAACCTGTTCACACATGGCAATAGTGCACTGTGGGATGATATCTTGGCACAGGCTGAGAACTGATTATTGAACTAAAAGCAGAGTGGGAATAGGTAAATCATTGTTGAGTTGGCAGGGTGTGACTAGTGGGTTATTGCAGAGATCAGTACTTGTGGTCCAAATTTTCACAATACATTTTGGTTAAGAGGACCAATTGTCATATTTTCAAGTTTGCTACTGATATTAAAGGATGCATTAGAAATACTAGAACTGTTTTCCTTAGAGATGGCTGAGGGAAAATGTTGAAGTGTCAGACAAAGCAGATGGCAGGAGGCTGTTCCTTTTTCTGGAGGAATATGCTGTGCTCAATTCCGCTGGAAAAAGGACCAGCCTCCTACACTCTGCTTTGTCTGGGCACCTCAATATTTTACACATTTCTGTTAAATCTTCCCCCAGCGAGGAGTATGTTTTGAGTGGTGGGGGTCACTGATGATGGATGTTACATTCCTGCAGCAACGCTTCCAGTAGATATGTTCAGTGGTGAGGAGGGCTTTACCTGTCATGGGCAGGACTGTATTCACTACTTTTTGCAGGATTTTCGGTTCAAGGGCATTGGAGTTTACATATCAGGCTGTGATGCAGCCAGTCAATATACTCTCCACCACACATCTGTAAAAGTTTGTCGAAGTCCTAGATGTCATGCTGAGTCTTTAAAAACTCTTAAGTTAGTAGAGGTACTTCCATGCTTCCTTCGTAATTGCACTTTACATGCTGGGCCCAGGACAGGAATAACACCTGGGAATTTGAAGTTGCTGACCCTCTCCACCTCTGCTCCTCCAGTGAGGACTGGCTCATGAACTCTGCTCATGGGCTTCTGAAGTTAATAATCAGCTCCTTAGTCTTGCTGACATGAATAAGAAGTTGTTATGGCACCACTCAGCCAGATTTTCAATCACTGATGCTGATTCTTGACCACCTTTGGTTCAGCATACGACAATGGAGTCGTCAGCAAACTTCTATATGACATTGGAGTTCTGCATAGCCACACAGTCCTAAGTGTAAACCGAGTTGAGCTGGGGTCTAAGCACATAGCCTTGTGGTACATCTATGTGAGTTTGTGTTGGTTCCTCCATGATTTGACGGTCAAAGCTATGATAGAAGGCATTGAGCTCATCTGGAAGTGAAGCCCTGTTATCACCTATGTTACTTGATTTAACTTTATAAGAGGTGATAGTATTTGAGCCATGCCACAACTGTCGAGCATCCTTGATTCAAGTTTAGTCCAGAATTGCCGCTTCACCCGTGAGATGGCTTTCCAGAAATTGTACCTGGACTTTTTGTAATTCTGATCTCCGCTCAAAGCTGTAACCGAGTGTTGATTTATATTTTCTTACTAGCATCTCTCAAACCTGGTTTGAATTGAACAGAAGTACTAAGTTAATGCCTGTTCTCTGCTTGTTATCTTTTCCAAACACTGAATGTAGTTGAGATCAGTAATATAAACATGCATAATATGATCCTGCATAAGAAAAAAATAGTATTGGAATTTAAATTGTTTTTACAACATTGTAATTCTGTTTTGTTCTAACAGATTTGGGCTCAAATAATAGTGGATACTATGAACTAATGGCAGTACTAACACATCAAGGCAGATCAAGTTCTTCTGGTCATTACGTAGCTTGGGTTAGAAGAAAATCAGGTAATTCTCCCTCTTTTTGCATTAACTAGTTATTAGACATTCCTTTTTAGTATTAATTGGAGAAATTCAATATTGCTAACATTTCAGACTAAGTGTAGCCCTTGATAGCCTTTGCTTAGTTTTATTGTTTTTATATCTGTATGTATATTCAATTCTGTAGGTATAACTTGCAGTTATTGCACATTTTGCCTTGTAGCTGTGTTCTGTGCTGAAAGAAGTTTTGAAGTAAACTTAGACATTAGGCAGCAAGAACAGCATGTTAATTGATACTGCAGCAATGTTTGTATCATGTGTTCCTAAATGTTAATGTTTGCAGTTCTCATTTGTATTGATTTGTTTTCAGATGAGTGGATTAAATTTGATGATGATAAAGTCAGCGTAGTGGCACCTGAAGATATTCTAAAGTTGTCTGGTGGTGGCGACTGGCACATAGCCTATGTTCTACTGTATGGGCCCCGTAGACTAGAAGTAATTGAAGATGAAGCCACACAGTGAAATCCAAGTTGAGCACAACTACATTCATTTTCCTTCTCCTGCATGGCTATTACTGTTGTGCAATGCCTTCATTCTCTGTGGCTTACCTTAATTGGAAATGACTGCAAAGGGAAGGTGTTGTCTTAACTGTGATCCTGGTATTGCTTAACATCACCTACCAAACCTTACAAAACAAATCGGGTATTAGTTGAAAAAGACCTGTGGATTTGATCTGTTCTTAATTCTGGTACTTCTCCATGTGGAATAATAAAATTATGTGATCCATAAATCTTGGGTTTATTCCTCCAAATTTCGATTTTTTAGTTAAATGTGGTTATTGATGAGTTGATGTGATATTGCAAAAAAAGATTAATGTCTCATTTGAATGGGGTTTCTCTTAAATGTGCAGTTAAAATTAAAAGTACAATGTAAACTTTGCACTGTAAATTTTACATTGTAAATTAGCTTAATTCTTAAAAGTTGTAGTTTTTCTAATCATTTTGTTGTTGTCCAACCAAAGCTAGTAGTTTGCCTAAAACCACATTTTATTTTATAAATTCATGAACCTTATGATTTGCTAAAACTTTAAAGATTAAAAATAACTTATTTGTTCTTTGAACTTGTTTGTGATTCATCACCCAACAATAGATTAAAATCCCCCATGCCTAAATTCCTGAAGTTTTGTGGGGATTAAGCTTCTCGATGCAAAGGATGAGTAATATGACAACAGGCTTGTGTCCTGTCTAAATTCATATCAGCCTGGGTAAAGAACTTAATTAGGTTGCCTGTTCACTGCAATGGTTGGCATCTGATCTGTTTTTCTGTCAGCTTTGTTTTCCCTCTAAATTTCAAGATTAAAGTTAGCTTTTTAAACAATGCAAAGAATACCACACCTAAGTGGTAATAAAAAGAAATGTTTGTGAGTACTGCAGAGCTTTCTCTTCTAATGAGTTAGTTGGCCAAAATGTGGTTATAGTCAGTGGAGCCGCCACTTTGAAACCATTCAAGAACAAATAAAAATTGATAGTAGATCAGCATTAATGGAAATTATTCAATGTAGATTGGTGGCTACTTTGCCCTTGCCATCTCTCTTTTATTGAAAGGAATATTCATTGTCTTCCTCAGAGTACAAATACACACATTCTTTGTTTGACCAAGCTAATGGGGAGACAAAGCTTTGTGATTAAAAAGAGTTATGATAACCACTATGATTGTGGGCACAATCTTGCACAGTGCACTGCTGCTAATCCAGTACATTTACACATCAATCAAGTTGAAGCCCAGTGAATCATGAAGGTTCAAAGTAAATTTATTATCGAAGTACAACCCAGCAGTTCGTTTTCTTGCGGTCATATTCAAATCCATAGAATAATAACCATAACAGGATCTGTGAAAGGCCACACCAACTTGACTGTTCAACCAGTGTGCTAAGGACAACACAAGGTGCAAATACAAAAAAAATGATAATAATAAATAAGCAATAAATATCAAGAAGGAGATGAAGAATCCTTTAAAGTGAGTCTATTGGTTATGGCTTTTCAATAATGGGGTGAGTGAAGTTATCGATGTTGCTCAAAACTGCAGAATATAGAAATCTGAAATATTAACAAAATGTTGGAAGTATTTAGCAGATTAGAACATCTACAGAGGAAAAGTTACTGTTTTTATTTTGACTAATGAAATAAAAATGATAACTTTGGACTTGTTCGTATTCTCTTTTTTGTTTGCTAGTTTAATTTCTCCAATGAGAAATCCATTAAAGCACTCCAAAAGTGATGTCCATCAGCTGATGTTACTGTTCAGAAGAATGTGTCATACTTAGAAATCTTGGACTATGCCTTTTAATGTTAGCTTAGCTCTTAGGAATTTTTTTATCTATGCAAAACAGTTACTTCCAATTCCATGTTCATGAATTTGAGTTGGCTTCATGTTCAGAGGTTTCATCAAATGCTTTTAGAAATATTCATTTTGATTGGATAGTTCTTCAGCCATTTGAAAACTCAGCAGGATCAGCAAGAGCTACATTCTTTGGGGTCCTATGACTTATCTATAGTGCGTTACACAATAGCAAAAGTGACATTATCCAGAGATAACTCTATAATCCAATAGTGGATATATTTAAGTATTTAATTGGGTCTAAAATCCTATTGTGTTTTCTTACTGATGATGCTTTCCAGAAGCAAAGATAATGGAACTACGATATTAAACATTACTAAACAAATCAGAAATTAAAATTATTTGATTTCTCAGTACTATAGGTAGATCTCATCGTCAAAGTTTAACTGATGCCAAGTAATATTGTCACTTAAATATAGATGTTAATGTAATATTTTGTACGTTTGGTCCCTTGCAACTGGTAATATAGAATTGCATTCCTACTTTTTTTTCTAATAAGCAGTCCCCAGGGTCAAGGTTGACCCAGTCCTAAGGTGACTGAAGTAGTGAAGCTAATGTGGGACCCATAGACTCTGAAAAAGTTAGGATAGGCAGTCAGATGGACAGTTTGAGAGGTGATCTGTTCTGGATGAATGGTCTTGAGATTTATTTAAGGATTACCTTCTGAAGTTTGAGTTCTCACAGTACAAGAATTCCTTTGAGTTGTGGATCTATCTTGAGAGCCAATTTTATTCAGCTGATGATCTCTTGCTGTGACAGAGCTTGGCACAGTATGTCTGTTTTTGGAGACTAGGTTTGGATATGTGAATAATTTGGCCTAACCATTGGAGCAGACTGAATGCAATTATAGCCTCATTGCTAGGGCATTTAACCTGAGGGGACAAACAATGGATTCATTTATCCTGCCAGTGGAGTGGAAGATTTTGTAAGGTACATCTCACGACAACTCTGTTCCTTTGAGGTGACCCCTGGAAATAGTCCATGTCTCTACCGTGACATAATTAGCCATTCAGCCCATTGAGTTTGCTCTGCTATTCCACCATGACTGATTTATTATCCCTTTCAACCACATTCACCCACTTTCTTCCCATAACCTTAGCAACTTCTGCTTTAAATATACTCAATGACTTGGGCTCCACAGTCATCTGTGGCAGTGAATTTTGCAGATTTATTACTGTTTCGCTAAAGAAATACTTAATCTCTGTTCCAACTGGAAGTTCCTCAATTCCGAGGCTGTGCCCGCTGGTCCTAGACACTCCCACGATCAGAAACATTCTCTCCACATCTACTCTATCTAGGCCTTTCAATATTTGATAGGTTTCAATGAAATCTCCTTCTGGTCTTTTAAACTCCAGCAAGTCCAGGCCCAGTGCCATGCTTTTCATTCCTGGAAATGTTCTGGTGGACCTCCTCTGGTCTCTCTCCAATGGTAGCACATCCTTCCTAATAAATTTGAGGTCAGGTTTGACTGTGTATATTGTGGCATAGCTGTTTATGTGATGTGCAATCGAGCTGCAGTGTGATATGGAGAGCAGGCTGTTACTCATGCAGCAGGCTCTGTGTCTACATGCAGCTGATGAATCCAAAGGAGCAGCATAAACTAATAGTTTGGCACCAGTGGTATTGCAAGAATTGCTGATCAGCATTGAATTCAACATAGGACTGTCTTAAGGACTCCAGATTTTTTCCTTGGGGTGTACTTCCAGAGCCTTCGCCATGAGTGAATATAGCCGAAAGGTTTGAGATCAGAATTTTCCTTCTAGACGAGCTGCCAGTCACAGTTGATGAGCCCCATCTGCCTGAAGCAACTGGTTTACGATGCAATAACTTGCCTTTGCCAGTAGAGTGGTTCTGCTGGACTTAGTAGTTAAGCCACACATGAAGGCCAGGAGCTGAACTTGGTTGTCAAGTCTATTTGAGATGCACACCATTGGGAGTATTTAATAGGTAGTGGGAACCTATCTCCACTGGCAGTGCAACCTGAAGGAACTGTAACTTTATAATGGGCCCAAAACTGCTCACAATACTCTGTGCAGTCTGACTGAAGCCTCAGCATTACATCCTTGCTTTTATAGTCTAGTCCTCTCAAAATGAATGCTAACATTGCATTTACCTTCCTTACCACCAACTCACCCTGCAAGTTAACCTTCAGAGAATCCTGCACAAGTAATCCCAAATCTCTTTGTACCTCTTTTTGAATTTTCTCTCCGTTTATAAAATGGTCTATGCCTTTAATCTTTCTACCAACCTGCATGATCATGCACCTTGCTACACTATAGTACATCTGGAACACTGATCTCATCAGAACACCACTGGTCACCAGCAGCCAGCCTGAATAGTCCCCCTTTATGCCCACTCTGCCTCCTTCTAGTCAGGCAAACTACTATCCGTGTTGGTATCTTTCCTGTCATACCATGGGTTCTTGTATGAAGCAGCCTCATGTGCAGCACCTTGTGAAAGTTCTTCTGAAAATCCAAGTAAACAACATCAACTGCCTCTCTTTTGACCATCTTGCCTGTTATTTCCTCAAACAATTCTAACAGATTTGCAGGCAAGATATCCCCTTAAGGAAACAATGCTGACTTTGGCCCATTTTATCATGTGCCACCAAGTACCCCAAAACTTTATCCTTAATGGACTCCAGCATCTTCCCAACCACTGAAATCGGACTAACTGGCCTTCTGTTCACTTCCTTCTGTCTCTCTCTTCCCCCTCGAAGAAAGAAGGGAAATGTACATCTAGTGCAGAATACCCTGGGCACTGAATCTGGCACTGTGGCTCAGAAGAGAAGAAATATGAAGAGGACTGCAGTAGTGATAGGAGATTCCATAGTTACAGAAATAGAGATGGGATTCTGTGGACACGATAGAGATACTCAGATGGTATGTTGCCTTTGTGGTGCCAGGGTCCGGGATGTCTCAGTTCGGATCCACGGCATTCCAAGTGGGAAGGTGAACAGCCTGAAACCTTGACATATACTGGCACCAATGATACAGGTAGGAAAGAGGGATTTTAGGTAGCTAGGTAGAAAGCTGAAAAGCAGGACCTCCAGGGTGGAAATGTCTGGATTGGTACCTGTGCCTCATGCCAATGAGGGTAAGAATATGATGATTTGGCAAATGAATGTGTGGCTGAGGAACTGGTGCGGGGGACAGGGGTTCAGATTTGTGGATTATTGAGATTTCTTTGGGGGGATGGTATGACTTAATACAAAAGGGATGGGTTACACCTGAACAGGAGGGGAACCGATATCCTTGTGGGCAGTTTGGCTAGAGTTGTTTGGGGGGGGGGTTAAACTAATTTGGCAGCGTTGTGGGAACTGGAGTGGTAGTGCTGAAGATGAGGTAGTTGGGTTACAAACAGAGACTACTAGAGAAACAGTGACTGTTTCACAGAGAAACAGTGACTGCTAGCATCACTGAATCATGGCTGAAAGCAGTTTGTAAATGGAAGCTTAACATTGTACTGAAAGGACAGGCAGAAGGGGTTTGGTGACTCTTGGGGGAAAAAATCAAGTCATTAAAAAAATGACATAGAATTGGAATATGTAAAATTGTTGGGTAGAGCTAAGCAACTGAAAGGATAAAAACACCCTGATTTGAGTTGTATGCAGACCTCTGAATATTAGTAAAGATGTGGTCTATGAATGACAACGGGAGATAGAAAATGTATGTCAAAAGGGCAATGTTAACGATGGTCATTGGGAATTTCAATATGTAGGTAGATTGTGAAAAACAGGTTGGTGTGAACCCCAAGAGGGGGAATTTGTAGAATGCCTACAAGTTGGATTTATTTTAGAGTAGCTATTGGTTGAGCCCAGGAGGGGTCAGCTATTCTGGATTGTGCGTTGTGCAATGAACTGGAATTGTTTAGAGAGCATAGTTAAAGGAACCCTTAGGGGCTAGTGAGCATAATATGATAGAATTCACCTTATAAGAAGGATAAGCTAAAGTTAGATGTATCAGTATTACAGTGGAATAAAGGGAGTTACAGAGGCATCAGAGAGGAGCTGGCCAAGAATTCAATGGAAGGGAACCCTGGGAGGGACAAGGGCAGAGCAGCAATGGCTGGACTTTCTGGGATCAATTCAGAAGGTGCAGGATGAATGCATTCCTAAGAAGTAGTAGTATTCTATCGGTTGGGTTTATTTTTTGAATATATGACTAACTTATTTTAAATGAATTTAAGATGGCCAGTGTTAGTTAGGTTCTAACCTTTGTTAAACGTAATGTCAAAATATTTGAAACTTTACTTCATTTTTCTTTTGTCTTTAGCTAGTGGTGTCAATACATAACTGAGAAAAGCCTGCCAATCAGAGACGGGATAGAATATAGTAGTTTAGAATGCTGTCTGCCTATTGGATGATATTCAGGCTTTGGGGGAGGGGAGTGGAGTTATTAGGTTAGGTGTTTTCCAACTGGGCAATCCTGAGAGGTTTTTCTGTCAACAATGTTGCATTTTTTTCATATTTGATCGAGTTCATGCTTTGTTTTTCCTGATAGATTTGATTTGTGCTTATGCAATAACTTACTTTACAAAATCTTATATTAAAGTTTAAATATCTATACCAATAAAATTAATATCTTGGAATTTGAACAGTATGAACCAACCTATTAAGCGGGAAAAGATTTTTAAGAAATTAAAACACTTCAGGTTGATATTACCTTTGCACAGGAGACTCGTATACAACAGACAACAGACAATAGATGCAGAAGTAGACCATTCAGCCCTTCGAGCCTGCACTGCCATTCTGACATCATGGTTGATCATCTACTATCAATACCCGGTTCCTGCCTTGTCCCCATATCCCTTGATTCCCCTATCCATAAGATACCTATCTAGCTCCTCCTTGAAAGTATCCAGAGAATTGGCCTCCACTGCCTTCCGAGGCAGTGCATTCCAGACCCCCACAACTCTGGGAGAATAAGTTTTTCGTTAACTCTGTCCTAAATGACTTGCCCCTTATTCTCAAACCATGCCCTCTGGTACTGGACTCTCCCAGCATCTGGAACATACTTCCTGCCTCTATCTTGTCCAATCCCTTAATAATCTTATATGTTGCAATCCTCTCAATCTCCTTAATTCCAGCGTGTACAAGCCCAGTCTCTCTAACCTCTCTGCGTAAGACAGTCCAGACATCCCAGGAATTAACCTTGTGAATCTGCGCTGCACTTCCTCTACAGCCAGCATGTCCTTCCTTAACCCTGGAGACCAAAACTGTACACAATATTCCAGGTGTGGTCTCACCAGAGCCCTGTACAAATGCAAAAGGATTTCCTTGCTCTTGTACTCAATTCCCTTTGTAATAAAGGCCAACATTCCATTAGCCTTCTTCACTGCCTGTTGCACTTGCTCATTCACCTTCAGTGACTGATGAATTACACAATATTCATAGGGAAGATGAAAATTGTTTTTTTTTTATTTTGGAGAAGCTATCAATTTCATTCTTTATCAGTAACTAAAATTAGAGGGGTACCTATTTTTATTAAATCTAAAATCCCTTTCATACATTTTAATCCTGTTACTGATCCAATTGGAAGATATTTAATTGTTAATTGTCCGTTATGTGGTCAAAAGATGGTTCTAGTGTGTGTTTATGCACCTAATATAGGTGATCCTGAATTTTTAAAACTATTTTCTGCATTGCCCAATTTAAATGAATGCAAGTTGATTATGGGCGGTGACTTCAATTGTTGTTTAAATCCTTTGATTGATAGGTCAGCAACCAATCCATTACTTTCTAATGAGGCTGTGACTTGTATTAACTCTTTTTTATTGGAATACAGTTTGGTTGATATCTGGAGATTTATATATCCTAAAGATTAGGGTTTTTTCTTTCTTTTCACATGTATATCATAAATACTCAAGACTTGATTATTTTTTGCTGGACATGCAATTGGTGTCTTTTGTTGCCAATTGTACGTATGATGTCGTTGTCGGACCACGCACCCATGAAATTAACATTTAGATTTCCTGATAACATTTTAAGTTCTTCTAGTTGGAGATTTAGTACTACATTATTACAGGACTTAGCTTATGTAAGTTTTATTAAAGAACAAATTTCTTTATTTTTTGAATTCAATACAACTGAGGGAATGTCAAATTTGGTTATTTGGGATACAATGAGATCTTTTCTCAGGGGACAGATAATTTCATATTCAGTAGGTTTAAGAAGGAAAGCCAAAGCAGAACATTTTGTGATTACCAACCGAATTAAAGAAATAGATAAAGTTTATTCAGTAATACCTAATGAAGATCTTTATAAGGAAAGGGTGGAACTTCAAACACAGCATGATTTGCTTTTGACCTATCCCATTGGGCAGCAACTTCTCAAATCTAGAAGTCAATTTTACATACATGGGGATAAGTCGGACAAATTGTTGGCTGGTTAATTAAAAGCAGATATGGCTAGAAGACAGATTTTGAAAATACAAACAGCTGATAGAATTGAAACATCAGATGGTCAGGAAATTAATGAGGTATTTCTGGATTTCTACTCTAACCTTTATAAATCTGACTTTTCAGACAATACTACTTCTATGCATAGATTTTTGCAAAAGCTGAATATACCTAAAATTCCTACTCAAGATATGAATATATTAGATGTGCCTATTAAACAAGAGGAAATAACAAGGGCTATATCCTCTCTTCAGTCAGGTAAGGCTCCAGATCAGATGGATATACAGTGGAATTTTTAAAGACTTTTACTGAGATACTTGCACCTCATTTATGTCAAGTTTTCACTGATCCTATATCCTCTGGGACTCTCCTGAAAACTTCTTATGAGGCATTAATTTCATTAATTCCTAAAAAAGGAAAAGATTTATCTGATTGTGCCTCTTATAGACCAATTTCTTTACTAAATGCAGATTCTAAAATTCTTTCTAAAATTTTGGCTAATAGGATTGAGAATATTTTACCTAAAGTTATCTCTAATGATCAAACTGGATTTATTAAGAATAGATATTCATATTTTAATATTTGGAGACTATGGAACACTATTTATTCCTCTCCATCCAAAGAACCTGAATGTGTCGTTTCCCTTGACGCAGAGAAAGCCTTTGATAAGTGGAGTGGTCTTATTTATTTGTTATTTGAGTGGTTTTATTTATTTATTTATTTGAAAGATTTATTCGAAAGATTTAATTTTGGTCTGGGTTTCATTTCCTGGATCAAATTGATCTATCAAGCTGCTATGACTGCAGTTATAACTAACAATTAAAAATCTCCCTATTTTAGACAATACAGAGGTACCCAGCAGGGCTGTCCTCTTAGTCCTTGTCATTTAACTTGGCTCTAGAGCCTCTTGCTATTGCTCTTCGGAATTCCAATAGTATTCAGGGTATAAAATCAGAGTAGTGGGGATAAAATGCATAAGGTTTCATTGTATGCAGATGACTTGTTAGTCTACATTTGGGATCCTAAGAAATCTATTCCTTCAATGTTATCCATATTCTCTGAATTTAGTAGTTTTTCTGGATATGTTAAATTTATGCAAAAGTGAATTATTTCCTATTAATAATCATTTGGATCAGTATGAGCAATTACCTTTTAGTATTGCTAAAAATCAATTTACTTATCTTGGTATTAAAGTTACTAAGAATTTTAAAGATCTGTATAAATATAACTTTCTCCCATTAATTGATTATACCCAACAAACACTTTTGTAAATGGTCTCTTATGACGCTATCATTAATTGGTCGAATCAATCCTTTTAAAATGATAGCTCTACCGATATTCTTATATGTATTTCAAGCAGTTCCTTCATTTGTTCCTAAATGGTTTTTTGACAGAATAGACTCTAAAATTTTATCCTATATTTGGAACAATAAAAATCCTAGATTGAGTAAACCTGTATGGCAGAAATTTAAACAAGGATGGGGGTATGGCTTCGCCAAACTTTAGACTGAAACACTGGGCAATTAATATTCAATATATTACCTGCTGAATTCATTATTCAGACATATATGACTCCTTTATGGGTGGAATTGAAGAAAAACTCGGTGAAGGGGTATTCCTTGGCCTCTTTACTGGGAGCTTCTCTTCCTTTTCCGCTCTCTAAGTTTGGTAGACAAGACCTTAATCCTATTATTAAACATACATTAAGAATTTGGTTTCTGTTTCGCAGATTTTTAAAATTAAATAATTTTGTCCTTTCTAGTAAGATATATAGTAACTATTTTTTAAACCATCAATTTTAGATCAGGTTTTTTAAATTTTGAAAACCAAAGGTATAATAACTTTTTTGTATTTGTTTATAGGGGATTGTTTAATGTCTTTTACTCAGCTAGAGGATAAATTTGATTTATCCAATGTACACTTTTTTTTAGATATCTACAAATTTGGAATTTTTTATGTACTTTGCTTCCAAATTATCCCTCCACTTATCCATCTAATATAATAGATATCCTCTTCCAGTTTAAACCACTCCAAAAAGGATCAATAGCTACAATTTATAAATGGTTATTGAATTTACGAATGACATCTAACGATAAAATTAAAGCTACCTGGGAACTGGAATTTCAAGAGTTACTTTCAGATAATCAATGGAGTAATACTGTTCATCTGGTAAATACTTCATCTATTTGTGCCCATCATTCCTTGATACAGTTCAGGGTAGTGCATCGGGCACATATGTCATAGGATAAATTAACCTGTATTTTTCCCAATATTAATCCTATTTGTGATAGATGTAATACCCAGATGGCCACTTCAGCTCATATATTTTGGTCTTGCATAAAGTTGGAGAATTTTTGGAAAGATGTTTTTAAAACCTTATCTAAAGTGCTGGATCTGGATTTACAACCAAACTTATTTACAGCTATTTTTGGGATTATTCCATTGGAAACAGGATATATTCCTGCTTCTGCTCAGCGGATGATGGCCTTTTCAACTTTATTGGCTTGGAAAGCCATTTTACTTAAATGGAAGGATCCTAACCTTCCTACCACCTTTCACTGACTTTCCTCTATGTC
Source organism: Hypanus sabinus (assembly GCF_030144855.1). Taxonomy (NCBI): domain Eukaryota; kingdom Metazoa; phylum Chordata; class Chondrichthyes; order Myliobatiformes; family Dasyatidae; genus Hypanus; species Hypanus sabinus. The sequence continues at coordinate 159,267,254 of NC_082706.1, forward strand.
CTTTTTAAGTCTAGAGAAAATAAGTTGGACATTAGCTACATCCTTTAAATTTGGAGAAATCTGGTGACTTATTCAATATTTTCGTATGATCTGATTTTTTTTGTACTGATTCTCTTCCAGCTATTATTTCAGAACCTTGGATTTGATCAACGAGTCTCTCTTCTCTGGGTTTTTCTCTCAGGGTGGACTGCCCAGTCCTTTTTTTTCTGTTTAGAAAAGTGTTTTTTTCTTTTATATAAAAATTTCTAATAGTCCGTCCTTTCTTCATAAAATGATGAGGAGAATTATACATTCTCTATCAAATGTATACTTTGTAGATCAAAACTGTGTGTTTCTGATATTGTTTATTTTGCCTTCTGTATGTATTGCTATTGACATGTATACCAGAGATATTCTTCTCTTGTTTATATACTCTTTTTTTTAAATCAAAATATTTAAAAAAAGAAAAGAAAGCAGTAGTAGTATTCTAAAGGTAAGATGATGCAACCATGGCTGATAAGAGAAGTCAAAGCCAATAGAAAAACAAAGAAGTGGGCATATAATGGAGCAAAAATTAGAAGGAAGTTGGAGGATTGGGAAGCTTTCAAAAGCCAACAGAAAGCAACTAAAGATGTCATAAAGAAGGAAAAGATGGTATATGAAGTTAAACTAACTAATAATGTTAGAGGTACCAGAAGTTTCTTCAGATATATAACGGATAAAAGCGAGGCGAGTATATATTGGACCACTGGAAAATGATGCTGGAGAGGGTGTAATGGGGTACAAGGAAGTGGCAGATGAACTGAATACATATTTTGTATCAGACATCACTGTGGAAAACCTTAGCAGCATACTGTATGTTCGAGAGTGCCAGGGCAGAAGTGAATGAAGTTGCCATTACTAGGGAGAAGTTTCTTGGGAAGCTGAAATGTCTGAAGGTAGGTAAGTCACCTGGACCAGATGGTCAACACCCTAGGGTTCTGGAAAGATATGGCAAAGAGATTGTGGAGGCATTAGTAATGATTTTCCAAGAATCAGTGGATTCTGGCATGGTTCTGAATGACTGGAAAATTGCAAATGTTACTGTACTCTTCAAACAGGGAGAGAGGCAGAAGAAAGGAAATTATAGGCCAGTTAGTTTAACCTAGTGGTTGGGAAGATCTTGGAGTTGATCGTTAAGGATGTGGTTTCAGGATGCTTGGAGGCATGGTTGGACATGGTTAGCATGGTCTCCTTATGGGAAAATCTTGCCTGACAAGTCTATTGGAATTCTTTGAAGATAAAACAAGAGGGATAGACAAAGGAGAATCAGGGGATGTCATGCACTTGGAATTTAGAAGGCCTTTGACAAGATGCCATACATGAGGCTCCTTAACAAGTTAAGAGCACATGGTACTACAGGAAAGATACTAGCATGGATAGCATTGGCTGATTGGCAGGAGGCAAAGAGTGGGAATAAAGGGAGACTTTTCCAGTTGGCTGCAGGTGACTAGCGGTGTTCCACAGAGGTCTGTTTTTTACGTTATATGTCAATGATTGGATGATGGAATTGATCCCTTGTGGATAATACGATGATAGTTGGAGGAGCTAGTAGTTCTAATGAAGCAGAGAGGCTACAGAAAGACTTGGATTGGGAGAATGGGCGAAGAAATGGAAGATGTAGGGAAGTGTATGGTCATGCACTTTGGTAGAATAAATAAAAATGTAGACTGTTCTTTGAATGGAGAGAAAATTCAAAAACCTGAGCTGCAAGGGGCTTGGGAGTTCTCATGCAGATTTCCCTAAAGGTTAATTTGCAGGTTGAGTCGGTGGTGAGGAAGGGAAATGCAATATTAGCATTAATTTTGAAAGGACCAGAATATAAAAGCAAGGATGTAATGTTGAGCCATTCTCAGGCACTAGTGAGACTCACTTGGAGGATCGTGAGCAGCTTTGGGCCCTTTATCTAAGAAAGGATATGCTGACAATGGAGGGAATTCAAAGGAGGTTCCCAAAAATCCTATGAGGAGCGATTGATGTCTCTGGGCTTGCACTCACTAAAATCCAGAAAAATGGGGGGGTATCTCAGTGAAACCTATCGAATGTTGAAAGGCCTTGATAGAGTGGACTTCAAGAGGATGTTTCCTATGATGGGAGAGTCTAAGACCAGAAGGGACAGTCTCAGAATAGAGGAGCGCTTTTAGAATGGAGATGAGGAAGAATTTCTTTAGCCAGAGAGTAGTGAATCTGTGAAATTCATTACCACAGGCAGCTGTGGTAGCCAAGTCATTGGGCATATTTAAGGCAAAGGTTAATAAATTCTTAATTATTCAGGGCATGAAGGGATACATGGAAGAAGGCAGGAGATAGGGTCTGAGAGGAAAATGGATTAGCCTTAATGAAATGGTGGAGACCAAATGGCCTAATTCTGTTGGTGGGGTCCTATTTAATTTTCTTTTTCTATATAAATAAATATATATTGTGTAATTTTGTAGGTTTTTAAATTATGTATTGCAATGTACTGTTGCCACAAAACAACAAATTTCACGACATATGTCAGTCTTGTTCAAACTGATTCTGATACACTAATAGTTATCACAGGACAAAATGAACATCACCACAGCCATAGGAATTTTGAGGATCACATCCAGAGTGACTGAGCAAGTATTGGGTTGCATTTTATAGAATTGCTATGTTAATTGGTTACATTCTCACTTAAAAAGATGGTTGGTGATGATGCAGTTGGTGTTTTTCAGGATTCCAAAGCAATTTCACTTTGCTTTGCCACAGGACTTCATTAGTCAGGGCATTGAGAATAGGAGTTTGGAACGTTGTTTGCAATTGTACAGATGTTGCCTTGGTGAGATCATTCTTGGAGTCCTGTGTAGTTTTGGTTACCTGTTATAGGAAAGGCATCATTAAACTGGAAAGAGGGCAGAGAGGATTTACAGGATGTTTCTGGGATAAGAAGGACTGAATTATAGGGAGAGATTGACCAGTCTAGGCCTTAATTCCTAAGAATGTAAAAGACTGAGGGATACACTTGATTCATGAAAAAGATAATGGGCTGGAGAAGCGGGAACCTAACAGAAGAGGACAGAAGTCCATGGAAGAAAGGGAAGGGGGAGAGCACCAGGTGCATCACAAGGTGATGGGCAGATAAAGAGATATAGTGAGAAAGAGAAATGGGAGTGGTGAAGATGGGGGTGTGGGACAACTACCAGAGGTTCAAGAAATCAATGTTCATGCCATCAGGACCTGCATTCCCAGATCCCTTTGTTCTACAGCACTCCTACAGACCTACCCTGGCTGATCCTACCAAAGTGCAACCCTCGAACTTGCCTGCATTAAATTCCATCTGCCATTTTTCAGCCCATTGTTCCAGCTGGTCCAGATCTTGCTGCAAATTCTGATACTCTTCCTTGTTGTCTACTACACCCCTAATCTTGGTGTCATCTGCAAATTTGCTGATCCAGTTGACCACATCATCATCTAGATCATTCATATAAATGACAAGCAACAATGGACTAAGCACCATTTTGACCAACCTCCCATGTGGAACCTTGTCAAGTGCCTTGCTATCCACGTAGAAAACATCCACCACCTTAAATTCTTCAACTTTCCATGTAATTTCCTCAAAAACTCTAAGATTGGTTAGACATGGCTACCATGCAAAAGCCATGCCGACTATTCCTAATCGTTCCATGCCTAACCAAATACTCATATATTCAATTCCTTAAAATACCTTCCAATAACTTTCCCACTGCTGGCAGCAGGTTCATCAGCCTATAATTTCTTAGTTTATTTTTAGAGCCTTATTAAACATCAGAACAACACTAGCTATCTTCCAATCCTTTGGTAACTCACCTGTTGCTAGGGATGATTTTAAATATCTCTGATAGGGCCCCTGCAATTTCTGCACTTGCCTTACACAGGGTATGAGGGAACATCTTGTCAGCCCATGGGGATTTATCCAACCTAATTTGCCTCAAGACAGCAAGCACCACCTCCTTTGTAATCTGTAAAGTCCATGAGGTCGATGCTGCTTTGCTTCACTCCTGAATAAATACAGATGCAAAAAAAAAATCCATTTACGATCCACCCCCCAATCATAAAGGCAGGTAGGCAAAGGGGGTTGGAAGATGTTGAATCTTTGTGGGTAGAGTGAAGAAACTGCAAAGGTAAAAAGACCATGATATAAGTTTTATACAGGCCTCCAAAGAGTAGGCAGGAAGGGAGCTTCAAGTGAGAATGATAGAAAATGCATGTCAAAATGGAAATGTTATGATAATCATGGGAAATTTAAATATGCAGGTATATTGGGAAAATCACGTTGGTGCTGGGCCCCAAGAAAGAATTTGTAGAATACCTACAAAATATCTTTTTAGAGCAGCTTTTGATCAGGCCCATGAGGGGATCAGCTATTCTAGATTTAACGTTCTGAAGTGAACCGGATTTGGTTAGGGACTTTAAGGTAAAGGAACCCAATGATCACATGTCAGAATTCACACTACAATTTGAGAGGTAGAAGCTAAAGACAGATGTATCAGTATTACAGTGGAGTAAAGGGAATTACAGAGGCATGAGAGAGGAACTGGCCAAAGTTGAATGGAAGAGGACACGAGCAGAGATGATGGCAGAGCAACAATGGCTGGAATTTCTGGAAGCAATTCAGAAGGTGTGATTACAGATATATCCCAATGTAGTAGTACTCTGAAGACAGGATGGCACATCAGTGGGGGACAAGGGAAGTCAAAGCCAATATAAAAGCAAAAGAGGGGGCTTATAATAGAGCAAAATCTAGTGGGAAGTTAGAGGATTTGTGTGAAGCCCAGTTTAGGATGACATGGGCGCAGCACAGTGATGTCTTTCTGGCAGTAAACATAACCATTAACTACCTTTTCATGAAAGTGATCACTGCAATCAATAAGCTGTTGCTTCATTTTTGCAGTTGAACTGTCTGTGCAACCTGGCATTTTTGAGGTGGAGACTGGAACCTCGCTGGACAGTTACAGCATGGTGCCCAATGGAGGCTGGAGAGCAGGGAATAAGCCAAATTTTGGCCATTGCTGAAGCGGACTTGCAGGTGATTTGAAGTAGAACTGAGGTGAAGCAGAGTCGAGCCAGGGTCTTGGCTCAAGAGTGAGGAACGATCCACTTGGCCAAGTTAAGCACTGAGCCAGATTGGAAATGTTGGGTGAGTGCTGCATTGAGCCAGTGTGGCCCAAGCACAAAGTGTATTGAAGCAGAGTATTGAGGCTTGGCTGAGTTTAGTTCCAGGCCAGATTAAAAATGTCAGTGTGTAAGCGCTGGTGTTCAGCTCACTGCTGCATGAGGTTTACTTGTCTCTGTGCTGAACTGAGGCCGTGGTCTGCATCTATCCAGCTCCTGGATGGGCTGTGACTGTGGACTCATTTTTGTGATCTTCAGTTCTGAATGTCATTGTGCAAACAATAAAAATAAGCAGATTTGTTTTTTTTTTAAATAGGTTCTATTGCATTTCTTTGTTTTGTGGCTGATTGTAATGAGATGAATCTCAAGGTTGTGTATAGTATACAAACTTTGATAATAAATGTACTTTGAACTTTGGGAAATAAAAACCAATAGAAGGCAACTAAAAAGCTGTGGGGGAGGGGTGGGTAAGGTTAAATATGAAGGCAAGCTACTCAATAATATCAAAGAGGATACCAAAGGTTTTCTCAGATATATAAAGAGTAAAAGAAAACCAAGAATAGCCTGTGGAACACTGGAAAATGATGCTGAAGAGGTAGTTATGGGGAACAAGGACGAACTGAAAATGTATTTTGCATCGTCACTGTTGAAGATACTAGCGGTATGTCAGATGTTCAAGAATATCCGGGTAGAAGTAAACGTTAATTCCTATTACTAAGAAGAAAGTGCATAGGAAGCTGAAAGTAGATGAGTCACCCAGACCAGATGGCCTACACACCTGGTTCTGAAAGAGGTAGCTTAGATATTATGGAGACATTTGTATGGTTTTGGAGGATTGGAAATTTGCAAATGTCATTCCACTCTTCAAGAAGTGTGAGAGGCAGAAAAAAAACTATAACTAAAACTTGGATTTTCAGGCCTTTGACAAGCTGTTGCACATGAGGCTGCTTACAAGATAAGAGCTCATGGTATTACTGGAAAGGTACTAGCATGGATAGACCATTGGCTGATTTGCAGGGTACAAGAGTGGGAATAAAGGGAGCCTTTTCTAATGGGCTGCTGGTTACTAGTGGTGTTCCACAGGGGTTGGTGTTGGGACTGCTTCTTTTTACATTGTATGTCAATTTGAATGATAGAATTGATGGCTTTGTGGCTAGGTTTGTAGATGGTATGAAGATGGGTGGAGAGGTAAGTAGTGTGGAGGAAGTAGAGAGGCTGCAGAAGGAGAATGGGCAAAGAAGTGGCAGATGGAATATAGTGTTGGGGAGGCTATAGTCATGCACCTTGGTAGAAGGAATAAAAGCATAGATTATTTTCATTCAGGGAGAAAATTCAAAAATTAGAGGTGCAAAGGGGCAGGAGTTCAAATGCAGGGTACTCTAAAGGTTAACTTGCAATGTTGATTTGGTGGTGAGGAAGGCAAATGTAATGTTAGCATTCATTTTGAGAGGACTAGAATGTAAAAGCAATGATGTAATACAGAAACTTAATAAGGCACTAGTGAGGCCTCATCTGGAGTATTGAGAGCAGTTTTAGGCCCCTTATTTAAGAAAATAGGTTCATGAGAATGAAAGGCTTATGAGGAATAATTGATAACTCTGTGTCTGTACTCACTGGAATTGTTAAGAATGATGGGGAATGTCATTGAAGCCTATCAAATGTTGAAAAGATGAGAGTTGATGCTTCCAATGGTGGGGGAGTCTAGGACCAGAGGTCACAGCCTCAGAATAGAGTCATCATAGAATACAGACTAAACGGGCTGAATGGCTTAATTCTGCTCCCATGTCTTAGGTCTTATCTTTGGGCTAGATTTATCCTGCTGCCCCTGAATTGCTCTAATAAATTCTAGCTATTGCTGTTATCCCTGTTAGTATTTCTTTTCAGGCAACTTTGACCAGCTTCTCTCTCATGCCTCTGAATTATACCATTATGTTGATCACTGATTCCCAAAGGTTCCTTTACATTAAGCTCCCAATAAAACTTGGTCCATTACACAACACCCAATCCAAAACTGCCTTTGAGCATAATTGTAATTATGGTAATTACAAAGGCTATGAAAACATTACAAATGCTTAACTTTACACAAGAGTAGAAGGCTAACACTAGCATTTTCAGAAAATTCAATATTATTGACCTGCACTTACCCAGCATTTCATCTCAAGGATTCTTGTTTTATGTAGTATTCAGTAATTCCGTGTTACTGTAATTTTAAACAAAAGCAGATGTAGGCAACTGAAGACCTTGCTTGGAATTGTAGATTGTGAAGCTTGGGAAAAGGAATAATTGAGTCATATTGAAGGTAAAATGAATGGTCATACACTACATGCAACTACAGAATAGCTGAGATAGTAGCACAGTTGTATATGCACAACGTTTATCTTGGAAAACGCACGGTTTTACAAGGGCAATTAAATGTAATCTGTCACTGAAGAATGTTAGAGTGGTCCACAGTTGAATACTGCGTCTTAGTAAATTTGTGTTACAATTTAAAATTCTCATTTTATTCAAATCCAGTTGCAGATCTACGTCGTTTCATTTCTGGCTTCTTTGCGCCCCCATTTCTGCTCAAAGCTGCCTATGTCATCATAACAATGTCATGAAAACTTGTATGTAAAGGACTTCAAACAGGTGGATATTAAAATTTTGAGCACATCAACTGTCTACATTGTGTATTTGTAGGACTAAACTTTAAATGTGCATTTTCATATTTTTTCATTGGAACAGTCAATGTTTCAGCAGTGTGTTCAATGCTGGCATAGCAAAACAAGTTTTATATCTTCAAGCCACAGGAACCAGTTGATCTGTACATATTAAAATAAAACTCTGAGATGATTTGAATATATCCTTTATCATCAGTATGTACCTCCAAGGGAGAAGTCAACTAAATCAAATAATATTTCATTTCTAAACTTCAAATCCCATTTCCCCATCGTTAGAAAATATGAACTGATATTTATGTGCATGCTTCCCTCTTCAACTTGGAAGCTAAAGGTAATTAATCACATCCATCCACTAATTCAAATAGAAAAAAGTGTGCTAAGAGGGTTAAGAATTACACAAGATGGCTGCAATTTTAATGAGGCAACAATTCCTTACCATTGCAGAAGTATGGAGAGTTTGGGTCATGAACACAAAAATCAACAGAATCGGTGCAAGAAGAAATTTCCATATTACAGGAAACGGTTTATATTAGAAAACTTGTAAAATTCACTGCCTCATTATTTGAAATAAAACAGTAAAAAAAGAAAACAAGGTCAATTTCTACACTTGTTTACTTCAGTTAATAACTAGCTGATGTTATCAGCCTCATTTGTCAAGATTTCTGCAAGTTCAGTTAAACCAGCATCAATCAATGCAGACAAAAAATTCTCCACTGTTGCTTGCAGTCCCTCCCGATCATGCCAAGCAACTAGCAGCAACCTAGCACGCATCTTCACATCCTCACTGTCAGATTCAATTCCACAGATGTCAGACTCCTTCATTTCAATGTGGGATGCCAATACTTTCCACTGTTCTCCAAGCTTGTTGGCAAATATATCTATCTGTTCATCTGTTACAAGCTTCGTGTGCAAATCAGGACCTAAAAATAAAGGAAAAGAAAAACTTACTTATGATATCCAATTTGTACCAAGTTAAACACAAAAGCTTTAATCTAGATCATCTAATTAGTGGAGAATGAAACATCAAGGCAATAATATTCCCAAAGAATTATTATAAACACTTGCTAGTTATCTTGCAGGAAAATGGTGAAAGTGAGTGAATTGCAGCCGCTTTTCCTTTCATCAAATAAAAATGATTACATATGATTAAAATATGGTTGCTATGACACAACATGCTTGTTAGTACAAGGCTCCCTACCTAGAATTTGTCTGCCAAAGTTTTGTTTTCTAAACAAGCTCTGTTCTTTCTTAATAGTATCGTTTTTCTTGCAGCTAATATACATTCATTACTTGGCCAACATTTAAAATAGATTCTCAACTCATTAAAAGGTATCACTGACTTGTACACTTATATTTCTATACTGTGAAATTCTTGCTGTTTGTTCTAAGAGTAGGCAACAGATAAAATAATTCTGCAAAAGCAATGGTTCCCAACCTTTTCTATGCCCCACACCCCTAAGAAATGTTTGATTAATGTTCGCACCACCTACAAAAGTAATAAATCACATTTGAAGATGAAGTCTAATTTCTAATTTCTGAACCACATACAACACTGTGGATGAACAAATTCAACTTAAAAAGATAAGCTTTTAACTCAGTGCATAAAATGCAAATATAAATTGAGCAACTAGATTCTAATTTATTCAGAAAAAATTGTAAACAGTAAGATCAATCCCAATTGCGAACATAAAATTCAATGACTTCTTTTCTCCTGCTTCTTATTCATGATTTTGTCAAAGCGTGGAACTTTCTTGCTGACTGCGATCCGCAAGCCTGCGTGTGGATTCAGGAGATTCCTAGATTTTCTCTTGACTGACAAAAGAGAACTGAATCCAGATTCACACAAGTATGTTGTTGCAAATGGAATGAGGACACGAAGTGCTTTTCCAACAAGTCTTGGGAACATATCCAGTGCTGCACACCAAAACTCCTCCAAAGTCTTGCTTTCAAATTGCATTTCAAGAGCTCGATTTGTCCGCAAATCAATAAGATCTCCCTTCAGCTCTTCATCATCTGACATTTTCTCGAAATTATAGGAATATGGATTCATAATCCATTGTTCTGAAATCTTCAGGTCTCCAGCAGCAAAATATCCATCAAACAATTCCGACAGCATTTCCAAATGAGCCACAATTTCTTCACGCACAGTAGGAGTTATGGATCCAGCATCATCAACCATCTTTTCTAGTGAAGGAAAATTTGAGAGACTGCCTCTTTCCATCCTTCGACGCCAAAGACGTAACTTTTTTTTGAAGGCATTCAACTTTTCACAAGCCTTCAATACGTTTATCCCTTTTCCTTGAGGAGAAACACTCAGGTCATTCACATGAGTGAAAATGTCAGCTAAGTAAGCCAGCATTTGGGCAAATTCCTGTGATTCCGTTGCCCCAACCAGATCACATGCACGCTTCTCCAGAAAAACTTCAATTTCTTCCCGCAGTTCAAAGAAGTGGGTTAAAGCTTGTCCTCGTGACAACTGACGGACTTCTGTGTGGAAAAGCAAAACTGAATGCTCACGTCCCAGATCCTCACAAAATGATTTCAAGATGCGATGGTTCAAAGCACACCCCCGATCTAGTTGATGATCTTCACATAAGTATCAAGGACTTTATTCAAAGTTGGAGGCAATGTTTTTGATGGCAAAGCATGCCGATGAAGAAAACAATGGGTAACTTGCAAGTCTGGAATCTCCTTTTTCATCAATACAGAAAAGCCAGATTTATTTCCAAGCATTGCAGGTGCCCCGTCAGTGCACACAGAACCAATGACTTTGATATCTAAATCATGTTTGGCAAAGAAGTCTTTCACCAGCTGCATCACATCCTTTGCAGTTGTGTTTGTTTCCAGATCTTTACAAAACAGGAAATCTTCCTTCACAGCACCATCATTGACATACCTCACTAATGTGATGAGTTGACTACAACTGGAGAAATCAGTTGACTCATCCAACTGAAAAGTTGGAAAGCGGCGAGTGAGTGAGTGGGCCAGTGAAGGAGTGGAGATTTGAGGTTTTGACTTGAGAGATTCTGGCAGTTTTGGCAGTTGGACTGTGCAATCAAGTCAATCAAGATTTGAATAGTTCAGACTCAGCGGAAAGCAGCTGATTGGGCAATCGAGGTCAGCTGACCAAGCAGTTTAAAAAGCTCAAATAAATAGAGGGTTACCTCAAGTGGAGCGGCCTGTGGAAAGCGGCCAGTGAGTGGGCCAGTGAAGGAGTGGAGATTTGAGGCTTGACGCGACAGATTCTGGCAGTTTTGGCTTCTCGAGAGGCTTCAACGACAAGAGACTGAGGACGAGCTTTACTCCAAGTGAGGTAAGGCCGGGTAAGTTACTTTCAAAGGAGAAAGTTTCAAAAGTTGAGGCAAGTATTGTGTAGGTCATGGCAGCTGAGATCAGCCCCGTGGTTTGTTCATCCTGCAGCATGTGGGAAATCGGGATATTTCCAGTGTCCCTGACGACTATGTGTGCAGGAAGTGTGTCCAACTGCAGCTTCTGGCAGACCGCATTGAGCGTCTGGCGATTGGATTCATACTGGAGCATCCGCGATGCTGAGAAAGTCGTGAATAGCACGTTCAGTGAGTTGGCCACACCGCAGGTAAAGGTTACACAGGCAGAAAGGGAAGGGGTGGCCACTAGAGAGGAGTTTAACGCAATAGAAAGGAAGGACATTAGCCTGGAGGATGTGGAATCGATATGGGTAGAGCTGCATAACACTAAGGGGCAGAAAACACTGGTGGGAGTTCTGTACAGGCCACCCAACAGTAGTAGTGAGGTTGGAGATGGCATTAAACAGGAAATTAGAAATGCGTGCAATAATGGAATAGTTATAATGGGTGACTTCAATCTACATATAGATTGGGTGAACCAAATTGGTAAGGGTGCTGAGGAAGAGGATTTCTTGGAATGTATGCAGGATGGTTTTCTGAACCAACATGTTGAGGAACCAACTAGAGAGCAGGCCATTCTAGATTGGGTGGGTATTGAGCAATTAGGAAGGGTTAGTTAGCAATCTTGTCATGCGTGGCCACTTGGGTAAGAGTGACCATAATATGGTGGAATTCATTAAGATGGAAAGTGACATAGTTAATTCAGAAACAAAGGATCTGAACTTAAAGAAGGGTAATTTTGAAGGTATGAGGTGTGAATTAGCTAAGATAGACTGGCAAATGATACTTAAAGGGTTGATGGTGAATATGCAATGGCAAGCATTTAAAGATCGCATGGATGAACTACAACAATTGTTCATCCCAGTTTGGCAAAAGAATAAACCAGGGAAGGTAGTGCACCCATGGCTGACAAGGGAAAGTAGGGATAGTATCAAGTCCAAAGAAGAAACATATAAATTAACAACAAAAAAAAAAGCGGCACACCTGAGACTGGGAGAAATTCAGAGACCAGCAGAGGAGGACAATGGGCTTAATTAGGAAAGGGAAAAAAGATTATGAGAGAAAGCTGGCAGGGAACATAAAAACTGACTCTCAAAAGCTTTTATAGATATGTGAAAAGAAAAAGATTGGTCAAGACAAATGTAGGTCTTTTACAGTTAGAAACAGGTGAATTGATCATAGGGAACAAAGACATGGCAGACCAATTGAATAACTACTTTGGTTCTGTCTTCACTAAGGAGGACATAAATAATCTTCCAGAAATAGTAAGGGGCCGAGGGTCTAGTGAGATGGAGGAACTGAGGGAAGTGTTAGAAGGGAAGTGGTGTTAGGTAAATTGAAGGGATTAAAGGCAGATAAATCCCCAGGGCCAGATGGTCTGCATCCCAGAGTGCTTAAGGAAGTAGCCCAAGAAATAGTGAATGCATCAGTGATAATTTTTCAAAACTCTTTAGATTCTGGATTAGTTCTTGAGGATTGGAGGGTGGCTAATGTAACCCCACATTTTAAAAAAGGAGGGAGAGAGAAACCGGAGTATTATAGACCGGTTAGTCTGACATCGATGGTGGGGAAGATGCTAGAGTTGGTATCAAAGATGTGATAACAGCACATTTGGAAAGAGGTGAAATCATCGGACAAAGTCAGCATGGATTTATGAAAGGAAAATCAGGTCTGACGAATCTTATAGAATTTTTTGAAGATGTAACTAGTAGAGTGGATAGGGGAGAGCCAGTGGATGTGGTATATTCAGATTTTCAAAAGGCTTTTGACAAGGTCCCACACAGCACACGGTATTGGGGGTATGGTATTGATGTAGATAGAGAATTGGTTGGCAGACAGGAAGCAAAGAGTGGAAGTAAACGGGACGTTTTCAGAATGGCAGGCGGTGACTAGTGGGGTACAGCAAGGCTCAATGCTGGGACTCTAGTTTTTACAATATAAATGATTTAGATGAGGGAATTAAATGCAGCATCTCCAAGTTTGTGGTTGACATGAAGCTGGGCGGCGGTGTTAGCTGTGAGGATGATGCAAGGTGACTCGGATAGGTTAGGTGAGTGGGCAAATTCATGGCAGGTGCAATTTAATGTGGATAAATGTGAGGTTATCCACTTTGGTTGCAAAAACAGGAAAACAGATTATTATCTGAACGGTGGCCGATTAGGAAAAGGGGAGATGCAACGAGACCTGGGTGTCATTGTACACCAGTCATTGAAGGTGGGCATGCAGGTACAGCAGGTGGTGAAAAAGGCAAATGGTATGTTGGCACTCATAGCAAAAAGATTTGAGTACAGGAGCAGGGAGGTTCTACTGCAGTTGTACAAGGCCTTGGTGAGACCGCACCTAGAATATTGTGTGCAGTTTTGGTCCCCTAACCTGAGGAAAGACATTCTTGCCATAGAGGGAGTACAGAGAAGGTTCACCAGATTGATTCCTGGGATGGCAGGACTTTCATACGAAGAAAGACTGGATCGACTAGGCTTATACTCACTGGAATTTAGAAGACTGAGGGGGGATCTTATTGAAACGTATAAAATTCTAAAGGGATTGGACAGGCTAGATGCAGGAAGATTGTTTTTGATGTTGGGGAAGTCCAGAACGAGGGGTCACAGTTTAAAGATAATGGGGAAGCCTTTTAGGACCGAGATGAGGAAAAACTTCTTCACATAGAGAGTGGTGAATCTGTGGAATTCTCTGCCACAGGAAACAGTTGAGGCTGGTTCATTGGCTATATTTAAGAGGAAGTTAGATATGGCCCTTGTGGCTAAAGGGATCAGGGGGTATGGAGAGAAAGCAGGTACAGTGTTCTGAGTTGGATGATCAGCCATGATCATACTGAATGGCGGTGCAGGCTCTAAGGGCTGAATGGCCTACTCCTACACCTATTTTCTATGTTTCTATGTTTAACTAAATAGAGATTTTAAAGAGGACTAGCTCTGACATCTGAGATGACTTGGTCCGAAATATCTTCACTCAAATCACTGATTCCGTTGTGAATGACATTATTTGATAGGAGCACCTGTTCAAAACTTTTTTCTTGCTTCTTTGCCTAGGATAATTGTTGCTATTTCCAGTGTAACTGGCTTGATGAGATCTTCCGCAATTGTATGGGACTTTTAGAATTTGGCCACTTTATATGTCACTTGGTATGAAGTAGTGGTTTTTCAACAGAAACAAAAGCTAATTTTGGAAGAGTTCCTTGTGAATCAAGACAAGCTCTTCTGATTTCCAATGACCCAACATCATGTCCTTCAACATCAGCTCCGCCATGCTTGTTCTTGAAGTGCTCTTGAAGCTTGGATGGCTTCAGCTTTGAGTTGGAAAACACAACACTACAAAGAATGCACTTGTAAGCCATCATTTCACTGTTGTGCAAGTGAAACCAAAGCACACAGTCATCATTCCACTTCCTTCTTTTTGACATGAAGGGTTAATGAAGGATTAAGGATAAAGAGAAAAATATGAGCTAATATGAGAAAAACTATCTGACTGTCAGGGATGAACGCTTTACTCAACCAGACACGCCTATAGCAAAGTATCGCGAGAAATACGCTTTTGAATATTATATTACGATATTATCTGCGGTTACGCCAAGATAAATTATCAGGTGGAAATGCTACGGGGACGTGATGCAACTTATTAGGCTACTCTCTACTGAATTTACACACCTATTTCCGATGATTACCGGAAATATAAACTCCCATCACACGATTCAAAGTTCTCGGTGTTAACCATGATACCTCCTCAACTAGCACAATTCAAAATTATCAACAATTCAAGAAAAAACCTCTGAAATTCAAAATCTTCTTTAATGCATTGAGACAAATACGAATGAATGAATTCAGCTGCTTTTTATCAAAATGCGGCTTTGGTTTTAACGTGAAATTGTTACTCGATGGTTGATTCGGGATGTATAAAGATTTTGGCATTATGAAATGATTTTTAACTCTGAGGTGCAACCTTCTAGCTAACATTGATGAGACTCCTCAACTCTGAGGTGTAACTTCCCAGGTAACACCGATGAGAATCCTCAGCGCTGACTCGGGCAGCGGGAGACTGGAGTGAGTTTACGTCTATCTTGACTCGGACAGCGGGAGACTGGAGTGTGCTTGGGACAAATCTTAATACCACTTCTCAAGGCACACTGGCAGCTAGCTGAGTGATGCCTCGTGACTCGTTACTCAAGGACACAAGCCACTCTTTCTCGCACCCCCTGAAATTCCATCTCGCCCCCCCCCCCCCCAGGGGTGTGGGCACCCCAGGTTGGGAACACCTGATCTAAAATATTGAAGATCAGCTTGACTGAGCAAGTCCTCCTGCATTGTGCAACTGCCACATTGTTTTGTCTCTGCACTCACCCTTGCATTCATTCATTGACCAGATGACCAGATAACCTTGTTTACAGCTTTTCCCCATTGTCACTTTGGTTTTAATATGACAATCCCTCTATTCCCTTTTTCCTTAGTTCTAATGAAGGGTCACTGACTATTCTGTTTTTGCAGTTACAGCCTAACCAACACTTTCTATTTTTCTTTAGATGTCCAGCAACTGTAGGATTTTAAAAAATGTATTATCTTTAAATACAAATTGTTCAAGGTGATGTCTTTGTTATTGACTGCTGAACCACAGCTCTGTTGCTTCTCAGCAATTGTTACCTAGCTTTTTCATTCCAAGTTGTAGTTTTCAATGTTCCTTCCTGACCCAAATTAAAGTACTGCTTGTGAACTAGATTCAAACCAGATCTGGTTTAATGGCTAATTTCTTCATTACTCCAGTAACATATAGCAATTTAACCCTTAATGTACAGGGACAATTGCATCCTTTAAGCATTTTGTCACACAAAAAACGTTATGACCCCTTGATCTTAACCTCTTCTGTCTCATTCAGAACTTCAAGTTTATCCAACATCATTGCAGCATTATCTTTCTTGATGCCCACAAAATCATGAATCACTTATTCCTCATCGTTAAGACAACTGAGGTTATGAATTATATCTTCTGCGTAGATCATTAAATATTTGATCAGTTTACTATGCTACCTTCTTTGCTGGAACCATTTAATAACTGGCTTTGCTTTAACTCTATGGGACATAATAAATGACTGTGATTATTGATGGAACCCACAAAAGGGACATGTTGTCCCTTCTATTCGTGGCAGATACATCAGTGTAGGAGAGTAACGGTAGAGGTCAACGTTGCACAGTGCATATGAAATTTAAGCCCCCTTCTTTCCATCAAGGGCACCCTCAATTGTACTTAAAAATCGTGTTAAGTTTGCCAATTCAAATCTGGGCAGTCATACATCACTGTGCACCATTATGAGAATAAATAATCTGTACCACCACAATCTGCATGCAATTCCCCTACTCTATAATTACCTTCTTATCAACTCACCCTAGTTCAGAGAGTGCAGCATCAAGCAAACTTAAAACAAAGCCCCAACTTGATGCTTCAACATACAAATCAGTGTGCAATAGTCAGCTAAGCAACCCAATAACTGGAGCATCAGCTCAAATCAATCCTGCCAGATCCGGTTGTGAATGCTGCAGAAAATTAACCAGCTAGCAAAAGGAACATTAATTCCAGAGACATGGTGGAAAAAACAAATTTTAATAACAGCCTAATCAAAGTCTCATTCAATGGTTTCAATTTTGTTTTAAAATTTCATCAATTTACTAAGGGTATGGAGAGAAAGCAGGTAAAGGGTTCTGAGTTGGATGATCAGCCATGATCATACTGAATGGCGGTGCAGGCTTGAAGGGCCAAATGGCCTACTCTTACACCTATTTTCTATGTTTCTAAGATTTCTGAATGTCTAATTGGGAATTTAACTTTGTCACCTATTTAAAATTTTGTTTGTGACTAGGCTTGCTCCACAAACCTACCTTGCCCAAGCCTGCCCTTCATCCCATGAGAAGGCAATTAAATTGGCAAGCCATTACCACTATCATTCAGCTTTTGAAAGGAAGGCTGGCAGGGAATTTACACAATTGAATCAGAGACAACACAATTCTTAGTACTGCCCAAAAATCCAGGCCAATGTTGTTAATAATCTGCTTGGATGATGTTCTTAAAAGTAACAGATTAACTGACAGCCCTAATTTCTTCATCGACAAATGCAGGCAAGGTGGCTCGAGGTTCACTCCAAATTCTAGTCTTCACCAATCCTCTATGGACATTTTCACAGAAATGGCTCAGCTTTCCCAGGCATGCTTACCCAATGGAACTCCTTTCAACAGCTTAAGCCTGGAAAAACTGTTCATCTGAAACTATGGTTGAAAAATGTCAATACATTCCTCTATTCATCTCATCTAAAACCATCAGTCCCAGCTAGAAACTCCACATCCTCCCTTCAGCTCTGTTCCCCAGTCCCTTATCCATTTTAATCACTTTCTCAGGCTTGATTGTTAACAAACTTAGTATGCTATTAATCACTAACAAAGTGGATTTGAAACTCATCATTGTAATATCCCCACCTCATTTTCTTATAGACATTCTATTTCTTTGCATCTGCCTTCCCACCTTGGCAACCAATTCAGTCCAAATCTCTGGTACTTCAGAAACCATGTGCTTGATTTCTCTCTTCATATCCAAAACCTACCTTTTATTACTCTATACTCATCAGTATTCCTCATAGCAATTTGAAAAAGATGTTTCTTCAAGAAAAAAATATTCTTGCTTCTTTGAAGGAACTCAGGAAAGTACTCCAACAGCTTTAGAATAGGTTCTTCTACTTACTGCAGTATAACTAATCACCTGCATATTACATTGGAATGGAGGCAGAAAGGATGAATCTATAATGATATCTTGCATGCTTCAATAAATGACTTACTGATATGAAAATGTATGAGTTTAAGTTTAAACATTGTAAGGAAAACTCCAGAAACAGCATATTCCCACTTCTGAAAACCCCAAACCTTTTGCAAAGAAGTGTTAATTATAAATGCCAATGTTCCTGTCACCTAGGCCTGGAGTTAATTTTGGGAAATGAAAATCTAGGTTACATACATTATGATAGCTAGGGGATGCTCCTCTCTAAATGCAACCAGTCTTGAAGGCCAGTGGATGCCAGGTGACTGGTTCCTTTAGCACCCTAAAATATCTGTTTCAGTTCTGAATCTATCCATAGCTATGCGCTTAGTGGGAAAGTGGACAAGGCACAAGGTCAGCCATGAACTTTCTGAAAATCAGACAAACTCAAGGGGCTACATGGTCTATTCTTATTTTCATTGGTCTTATTTCCTTTCAGTTTTAGTTTTTAACTTCTAAAAGGTCTGATGAGGTAGTATGGCACATGAAGGTCACAGATCTCAATAGGAGGAATGTTTCCCAGGACCCCATGTAACAATATAAAAGTGCCTTCAAAATGGATTTTTCTACCTACCTGATTGCAACCATTAACTGCTGGGGGGAGGTCTTTAGCAGCCTTTTGTCACCAGACGATGATGTCAGGTAGCCTGCTGTTGTTGGCTGAAATACATGGGAAACTAGAAATGTCAATATTGGAGTTTGTTTTTTTTTTAAAAAATGATTTCATGAAATATTTTAAAATATTTTTTGAGAAGTGCACCTGTTTGTCACTTCTATGATTAACAAATGCATGTTCTGACTTTTTCCATTTACTGACTTGTAATTCCTAACTCTGAGTGATTCTCTAAGTTTTATGATCCATAGAACTGAAACTCTACCTCCAGGCTCATCATGTTTAATGATGCTGGGTAATTAAGTATGAAATTTACACTGCAACCTATGTATGGTGAACAGAGTGATCCTAGCTTTCTTAGTGGTAAAATGTCATTTGAAACCAGAACAGTATCACATACCACAACATAAAGTATGTTAATAATGGATTCCAACTGTAATAATTTTGAACATTGTCAATATATATATGTTTAAAATCTAGCTTAATTTCACACAAAGTAGTGGCATTCATACGTTTTAATTTAAAAAAAAGGTCAGTCTGTCAGGAAGAAATTTTTACTATTGCTCAAATGATTTTTAAAAAAAATACTCTTAGAACCACAGCAGTCATTAATGCAAGGAAATACAATTATAAAAACTCCTTCTCAATTGGTTTGAGAAGTGAATTACTAGAGTTATTCAAGAATTCCACTTGACTCAGCAATAGCAACAACTTTCCTCAATGACCAACCATAATTTATAATTTTTCTTGCTTCACTGATGTTGGGCTCAGCTATGATCAAAAATCACGGTGAATCTGTGAGCTCCCACCATCATAATGAAAGCAGTTGACAGAAACTACTTGAAACATGCAGGAGTTACAGTGCAAGTCCAGGAATCATCAGTGATGCTCTGCACCTCCTTTGGATGCCACTGTATAGTTTTTGCATTAATCTCCTGTTAATCACCAGAAATCAATGCAAGAATGATAACTCAAGGTAACCATTCATGAAAAAATGCCATTTAAAATAGTACTTTGTGGCATAAGGTGAATAAGCTTTTAATTCCATACAAGCCAGGAAATAATAAAATATAGCCTAATGCTAAAAGAGCCAATTATTCATGTATGGATTTTATTTTTATTTCAAAATACTGTACTTAATATGAAAACGTTTTGAAATGGATGACATGATTATACGCACAAGAAATAGTGCTTTGTTAAAGCTGCAGAGATTGTTCAGTATTTTGAAAATGTCTTGTCTTGTGTATTTATTCTAATGCTTATTTTTGCTTTGTAAAATGCTTGTTACATTTACTTGTACATTTACTTCCATTTGCCATCTGAGCTCATAATCATAGTTACATGAAAGATTTTTGTTGCTGCTAACCTTTCTGCTGATATCACCTTTGCTAGATCCTTGAACTTCCCTTGATGACCAAAAGCTACCAACATTAGGAAAAGAAATCCATACCATGAAGATAAATAATGAAGATTATCAGACCTCTATGAGCAGATTTCTTTGAGATCAAGCACGGTGGCGTTAACTGCAAAATCCAGGCACACATTTATAACATTCATGAATCTCCTAGATTTCCATGTATTTTTCAGCCAGCAACAGACTACCTTCCATTTTCATATGGCAACAACTAATTTTCTGGGAAATTAGTGGCTTATAATAAATTGGTGAAAGTTTCATAATTAAATAATATGAATATTCTCTTGGAACTGCCAAAACCTGTGGTAAAGTATGCTGTTTGGGTTTGGAGATTTCCTTTAATGTTTCTACTTTCTTTTTTATTAATATTATTCATGCTTTCCTTAGATTACTATCAATGCTACCAACTCTGGGGAGAGGGACTGGAGAAAAACACTGAAGAATTAGTTATATTCAGAGGTCCCACATCTGATATAAAAATGCTGAGTAGCATTAACTTTTAATACATTTCATGAAATATCTGAATCTTACTTACTTTCATTGCTTTCTTTTAGCAATGCATCATCATTGTCTTCTTCCTCATCTTCATCTTCTGCTGTCTTTATTTCTTCAGATGGAGGCTGGAAGCAATCAGAAGTGTTATTATTAGACAAGCAATTCAAATTTGAAAGACTCCTTTATCCCTGAGAGTTTGCCATTAAATCTCTTCTATCATAAATCCTGCATGTCATACATAATTAACAGCAACTTCTTTAATAAGAAAATGTGAAACTAGGACTTCTGTCCAGCACTCAACTCATTTAGCCTTTTCTTCAATTTCAAATTTCTTTCACCTTTTCTCCTCTATTTCAATAGCTTTACTTACCTTTCATTTCCATTACAATCTCATGTTAATTCTTTTCATACTGCACTCCAATTTCAACTATTTAAGTGTTTACCAATTTGGCTGGAAATCAAACTTTTCTTCAGGCCTCTCCGATGCAATACCTCTGCAGATACTGCTTTAGACCTTCAAATTACTCTGACCAAGTTCGCTGCCCTCAGTCTCTAAATATTTAGGAAAGTGCTTTGTGTTCTTTTTGTTTGAAAGTATTATAAATAGAGATGGGACAGTAGTGTAGCAGTTAGCACAACACTATAACAACACCAGCAACTGAGTTTTTCAATTACCGTTGCTGTCCTGAAGGAATTTGTACATCCTCTCCATAACTGTCCGGTGTTGGCCAGAGAATCTACAATCTACAAATCAGCTTAAAGGAATGAGGTAAGAGCAGTGGAAATAGACATAGCAAAGTTCTTTGCTCTTACCATGTGGTTGCAGGAATTAAAGTGGCCATTTTGATAACTGTTTGGTGAACAGGCTCTTGCCCAGGGATAACTTAATCAGAACAACTGAATGTGGACACAAAGAGTTTCTGCTGATGATCTGCTAAACATGAGAGCATTCTTAGATAATAAGCTGTTTATTATTTAAAGTGGGAGGCATGCAGAACGTGATCTGCTCGTCTGGGTCCAGTGTTTGGGTGACCTGATTTGAACCAGTCTGAAATGGACAGAACAAAAGGCATTATTACCTAGGTCATAAGGATGGAAATAGCAATAAAGCAATATTGCCTGTAACCTTGGGCCACATCCACTGAGGAGCTAATGCAGGTCTGTCAGATATCCTTGAGCCAATGAAATTGAAACATCATAGATTGATCTGACAAGGAAAGGAATACAAATGGAGGATTTTGGGAGCACAGACTTTGGAGATCAACAACTGCAGAAGTGGATGACCCCACATCACAAATGTGTAGATTACACTGGGATCAACAAGAATGCCTGGCCAGCATAGAGTCCTTGTCTTAGGTATTACGTTTCTGACTGTTCATTAAAGGTCAGGGAAACAGAGTGGGTATGCATACAGATACTTAGTTTTGCAAATTCAGGTGCGTTTGTTAGCTGAGCCAATAAAGGTACCTATCAGTAATTAGAGATTATTACTAAGGATTAATGCTTGAAGTTAACACTCATCACACTGGGTTTCCTCTGGATGCTCCGAGTTCCTCCCACATTCCAAAGAAAACAGGCCAGTAGGATAGTTGATCACATGGGTCTAATAGGTTGGCATGTTGGACTGGAAGGGCCTGTAACTGTGCAGCACCTCTAAATAAAAATAAAATACTTCACTAACTCAAATGGTCGTAACACCGAGTAAAAGCCAGCATTTTTTAAACTTTTGCCAAAACTTAAATCCAATTTAGATTCTGATTGTAGCAAGGGAAGCAGAAAGTGTTTGCAGACATTTCCTCAATGCTAAATTACTGATGGATTAGATGAATCAGAACATCAGATTCTAAATGAGTGTTATTGAGATGTCTTTTTTCAATATGTGGCATATTACGTGTCCATATTGCATAATTAAATCATGAATATGAAGCTGACATACTTACAGGTAATTCCTTAGCCAATTTGATAACCATATTGTCTAGGTACTCAGGTAAACTCTTGAATTGCTGATTGGTTGGCTGGAAAAAATGTGGACTTCTTCGAGCTAGCAGCCTTAATGCCCTCCAACCATAATTGGAATTATTTACCACCCTGTGTAATTAAATTAAACACTGTTGAAACGTGAACATATTTTGGATAATCGTAATTTTAACTAGTTTAAAGAATCGCACCTTTAAGTTTGTGAAATGTAACTTACTTATACTCTTCTTCAACCATGTTCTCAGGATCAGCTTGTTCAATAGCTTCTTCAAAAAACTCCTCTAAACTGGGCATAAACTCTCTGAAATCACAAACATTAAATTATTAGAAAGAAATATATCCACACAAGGCACACAAACTAAAGACCAAAATATAAAAATGACTATTAAAATGACAATTTATTAGTTAAAATATCTTCCGCATGAATGCAAACATACTTTTGTTCAGGAGATTATAAATTATAGTATACACTATACACTTAATCACAACAGGAAATGTACCATATGGGAGAATCATTTGCATTTATGAAGTCTTTTATTAATGAGTGTAACTGCTGTTCCTTACTATTTCACATCCTTCATTTAGGAGTTCAAAGTTACTCAATCAAAAACTACAAAGCTGGAGTAGAGTCTATTGTCACAGTAGATCAATGCATGATCACAGTCATTAATTCCAAATAGGCTGAGTGAGGAGACAGAACGAGGTCAATGTTGTAGGGTGGAGACTGATTGTCGTGTGATGCAAATGTTGATGCTGCCACAGATGGGATGTTGAATCTTACTAATTATAACTGATCTATCTGAAGGAATGTAAAGCAGAAAGCAAGAAAGCAGAAGTTTTTGTCTGCACAAGTAACTTGATTTGCTACGCATTAGAGTATTACCATTTTTGTTTTTTTAAAAAGGTCTATTATTCTGATACATTAACAAGGTTTATCTCTTCACTGATGTCAAGTATCATCAGTACATCTCACCTTCATTAAAACTAATGGCTTTATAAAAGGTAGTTAAACTATCTCTTACCTGCTCTCAGACTTACATGCCTCCATGTTATCAGGGCAGAGATTCCATAGCCGTGTCAGTTCTTCACTGTAGAATACAAAATTACTATTTATTAGATTTACAAAACCTCATTTACAAAATTAAGAAGCTGGTTTGAATATTATAAAAGGAGAATAAGTCTTCAAATCATGCAAAACCTCCAGTAGTAAACCAAAAAATCTGTAATAAAAATTGTGGTAGTAAGATGGCTAATAAAAAGTACTTACAATTCACTGCTGTTCCCCTCATGCAGATCTCCAAACTCTGCATAAGATTATGAGCCTTGCATTGGATTTTACTAAAAGGGATAGAATTCCTCTGGTCCTCACCACTCCAAGAGTCTGCACATTCAACACATCATTCTCTGCAACTTCCACCATCTTCAATGGGACACTACCACACAGCCAATCATTACCTCCCTCAGTCTCTGGTTTCCATAGCGATTGCTTCCTCCATGATTCCTTGTCCATTTGTCCCTGCCCACCATCTCCCTATCCCTACAAACGATAGAAATGTGACACCTGCCAATTCACTTCCTCCAACACCCCTATTCAGGGCCACAAACAGTCCTTCCCAGTGAGGCCACACTTCACCTGTGAATCTATTATGATTGCCTACTTATCCAGTGCTCCTGATGCGGCATCCTCTACTTCTGACTCTGATTCTGGTGAGACCCAAAGTAAACTGGGGGTTGGGGGGTGGGGGGCATTGTTGAACACCTCTGCTCCATTTGCCAAAAGCATAATTTCCTACTGGTCAGGTATTTCAATTCCTATCTCCATTCCCATTCCAACATCCCAGACAATGTCCTCATCTTCTGCCATGATGAAGACACTCTCACGGTGGAGGAATGCACATAGATTTCTCCTTACGATAATTTTTCCCCTCCCGTTTCTTCAATTCTCCACACTGGCCTCTTACCTCTTCCAGTACCTTCCCTTTCTCCCATAGTCCACTCTCCTCTATCAGACTCCTTCTTCTCCAATTATCACCTCCCAGCTTCCTTCTTCCCCCTTCTCCCACCCACCTGCCTTCACCTATTAACTTCTAATTTGTCCCTCTTCTCCCTCCCATTTTCACTCTTCATTTCCAGCCCTGATGAAGGGTCTCAGTCTGAAAGTGGATTTCAGATGGCATTGGATTTTGCAGCAATTTAGGTTTTTTTTGTTAACCATAAGATAATCTTTCAAGGCTCAAGGGAAAGATTTAAGGAACACCTTTCTTGATATCAAAGTTGGTAACATTTTAGAAACTACAGTAATTACCTGGCAGTGTGGAGGATCGGAGCAATCTTGGGGTCTGAGTCCATAGGACACTCAAAGCTGCTGCGCAGGTTGACACTGTGGTTAAGAAGGCATACGGTGCATGGGCCTTCATTAACCATGGGATTGAGTTTAACAGCTGAGAGGTAATGTTACAGCTACATCGGACGCTGGTCTGACCCCACTTGGAGAGCTGTACTCAGTTCTGGTCACCTCACTACAGGAAGGACGTGGAAACCATAGAAAGGGTGCAGAGGAGATTCACAAGGATGTTGTCTTCAATTGGGGACCATGCCTTATGAGAATAGGTTAAGTGAACTCAGCCTTTTCTCCTTGGAGCGGTGGAGGATGAGAGGTGACCCGCTAGAGGTGTATAAGGTAATGAGAGACATTGATTGTGTGGATAGGCAGAGGCATTTTCCCAGAGCTGATATGGCTAACACGAGAGAGCACAGTTTTAAGGTGCTTAGAAGTAGGTACAGAGGAGATGTCGGGTAATTAAAAAAAAACGCAGAGAGAGGTGGGTGCGTGGAATAGGCTGCCAGCGATGGTGGTGGAGGCGGATATGATAGGGTCTTTAAAGAGATTCTTGGATAGGTACATGGAGCTTAGAAAAATAGATGGCTATGGGTAACCCTAGTTAATTTCTAAAGTAAGTACATGTTCGGCACAACATCATGGGCCAAAGGGCCTTTATTGTGCTATAGGTTTTCTATGTTTCTAAATAACATTATCCTGGTTTTATAAGCCAAATTTGATTTCTGCCAGGAATGAATCTTTATGTGGAGAGCTACAAAATTTCTATGTTAAATGTGCTTTGGCACTGGTAAAGAGTTATTAATCTATGAGAAAGCTGTGCTTATTTTAGCATCCATCAGCTTTTTCATTCAGAGAAATTACTGGACTGTGTAGTGTGGAAGGATGCACACTTCAAATCCGCCAGAAAGATTCATACTACATGCATGTATGTCTCGCTTGAATGCCAAAAAATGGAAAACCAAGAGCACTCATCCTTGCTATCCTAATTTTAGTGGGCGTGTAACTTTAATGATTTTAAGAGAAAGCCAGGTATATCAGTGAAATGGTACAGCTTACCTAATAAACCAACTCAGCCATGCTTGCTCTGTCATAAACTCAATTTCTTATATACTTACTTTCCCATCAAGACCTTCTTATTTGGTCCCCTTCCACAGAAATCTTCAGGAGCTGGTCTTTTCCTTGCAGGTTTTGGAATTTTGGAATCAAGTGGTCTTGAAAACCAAATATAACTTATGAGAGTGAATCAATGACTTCTGATGGGTGCATACATTTTAATTAAGGGTGTTAAGAGAAATGAAACAGAACTTGCATACTGCATCAAGTTTGTTCCTTTTCTTAAGGCAACACTATCCAGCTGATGCCGTTCAATAATTACTTGGGAAACATTACTTGTTTGAAATACATTTTAAAAAGAAAACTTCATGACAAAGTTACTAAAAGACTCTTGCTTTAATTTATGCTTATAGAATGTTAATAGGAGAAACAGTGGTAGATATACAGATCAAAATGCTGGTTTTTCATTTTGAAGTAGAAAGGGGACAAAAAAAAGTGATAACAAAGATGTAGAAAGTATGATTAAATTGTGAAGAATATACCTTTCTTTAACAAAACTTGGACAGCCTTCATTTTTCCATGCAATCCAGTTCTCTTCACTGTGCAATATATGCTGTAATCAAATACGAGTCAGATTAGATCAATTCTGTTGATGACATCACTGTTTTGGTCTGAAGCAAAGGTGGTGATGGATCAGCATACGTGAGGGAGATTGGAAATTTGGCAAAACAATAACCTCTCAATGTCAGCAAGACCAAGGAACTAGTTACAGACTTTGGGAGAGGGAAATCAAAGGTCCGTGAGCCAGTCCTCATCAGAGGATCAGATGTGGAGAGGATTAGCACCTTTAAATTCCTGGGTGTTACTATTTCAAATCAATTGTCCTGGACCCAGCATGTGAGAGGCTTCTGAAGAAAGCACCGCAGCACCTCTACTTCCTCAGGAGTCTGCAGAGATTTGGCATGACATTAAAAACTTTGACGAACTTCTATAAATGTGTGGTGGAGAGTATATTGACTAGCTGCATCACAGCCTAGTATGGAAACACCAATGTCCTTGAAGGTAAAATCCTACAAAAAGCAGTAGATTTGGCCTAGTGCATCATGGGTAAAGCCCTCCCAAACACTGAGCACATCTACATGAAACCTGTCACAAGAAAGCAGCATGCATCATCAGACATACCTACCACCCAGGTCATGCTGTCTTCTCATTGCAGCCATATCAGGTAGAAGGCACAAGAGCACCAGATTCAAGAACAGTTACCACCCCTCAAATATCAGGCTCTTAAATAAAAAGGGATAACTACAACATTTGCCCCATAATTGAAATGCTCCTACAACCAATTATCTCACTTTAAGGACTCTTTATCCCATGTTCTCATTGCTTATTGCTATTTATTTATATTTGCATTTGCACAGTTTGTCATCTTCTGCACTCCGACTGATCTTTCACTGATGATCCTATTATAGTTACTATTCTATTGATTTACTGAGTATGCCAACAGGAAAATGAAACTCAAGGTTGTCTCTGGTGACATACATATACTTTGAGAATAAAATTTATCTTTCAACTTTTTGAATTCTAGTGTGTAAATATTTAATTACCTAAACAGACTTGGAAGATCATCTCCAAGTAATAAACGATCTATATTGTGAAAATCTCTAACAAAAAAAAAATCCACCAGCAAAGTGAGATATCCTAGGCACGATCTCATGAGCTTAAAAATCACATTCGGTCAGAGTTCAACTGGTTCAAAAGCACTGCTCTGCATTACTTATTCAGACCCTTCCAGCTCTTTGTGGCAGGCCTCCCAGCACTACCTAACAACCTCTGATTTAACCCTAACCCCATCACAGGACAATTTACAATGACCAATTAGCATACTAACTGGACTGTGGGAGGAAATGGAAGTACCCAGAAAAAGCCCCATACATTCCATGCTGTCGAGGACAATGGGATTGAACTGCAAACTCCCGACACCCCAAGCTATAACAGCATCATGCTAACTACTAAGCTACCATGGTACCCACATCTGGCACATACAATAAGCAAGAAATAAATGAACAAGCATCTGTCCCATTTCACCATTTTGTGACAGCATGTAAGAAACAGCTTTATTATTAACTGACTACCTAGTATCAGAAAATCTAAATCAGAAATTGAAAACAAAAATAACTTATCATACCTCTACCATGCTAGAGAACTTTTCTCCATCAGGTGGTGTTTCTTTGAACAACTACACAAAAAAAAACATTTTAGAGAGCATTTTTATCAATAATCCTGATTTTTTGGGATCAGCAACAATATTTTCTATAGTTTTATAGACTCTTAATGCAAGTGTTACTGTGTAAAAGTTTCAAATAAAAAAAAATTCTATCTGCTGTATCTCCCCATCTACCTAATTCTGCAAATTTAGGAACAAAAAGACATTAAGCATTGTTGAAAATACATGTTGGCACACTCAATATTGCACAGAATTTTACACTGGAGGACAAACAAACAATTGAGGTCAAAAGTAAACTCAAATATCCAAAATGTAAAAGTAACCAATGATCTATAACTGTGCATCTGATCCGGTTTTATTCAATTAACTAAAATAATTACCACACTTGCAGCTTCAAAATGCAAGGCTGGTCAAATATCAACTGCAATTCAGGGAAAAGGATAGGATCCGAGAACAATCTATGTTGAAAAGGAGAAGGTCCTAGCTGATATAGTGGGCTGAAGAGATGAATAACTTTTCAGGAGTCCAAGAGGGAGGATGCACTTGGAGAGGCAATGAGACTTTGTAAAGGGAAATTAAATTACTGAGATTATATCTTGAGAGGAGCTGGACATCAGTAGGTTAAGAAATCTCTCATCCAAGCCCATCTCATGCAAAACAATTTGGTAAACCAGCTCCAAAACTGGCTTGGCAATAAAAGGAAGGGTGTGATGATGTAGTTGTTTTTACAAATGGAAGTCTGACCAGTGATATACCATGAGGATTTATGCTGAGACCTTTGCTGTTTGTTAATGACATTAATAACCCGATCATGAACAAGTCATATGTCACAAAACCTGGTGGTGTGGTTCATCGTGTGTTATAGTTGGTCTTGGGCAACAGATAACTGATAAATTTGTAAGATGGGAGTAGAAATGACAAAATGAACAATAATCTTGTAAGTGTGAACAGATACACTTTGGATAAAGTAGTAAGGATTGGACAAACACAATGAATGGTAGGATCGTATGAAATACAGAGGAACAGAGGGAGCTTGATGTACATAAGGATCCCCAAGGTAAGTAGATAAGGTGGCTGAGCCAGCACACTAAATTAAATACTTGTTTCCATTAAATGAAATATTGTAGGATGTGCTACACACAGCGCTGAAATAACAACACGCAGCCGGTAAGTCGTTTCGAGACTAGTTTATTCAAACTTTGCGGCGCTGGCATTTAATCCCTAGCGCCAGCCCTCTCCGGGTGGAAATGACGTCAGAGGTGCATTACCAAAGTCTCCCCCCGCGCGCTGGATATTTGTGAGCCAGTTCGCCTGTGCAGAAAGTGGGTCGCCACAATATAATGCAAGAGGAAAATTATGGTACAGTCATAAAAAATTAGTTGGGCCATATTTTGTGCAGATTGGAATTGACAGGGAGTTGCCTGGGAATGTGTTTCAATTATGAGGAGAAACTGGATATCCTTGGAGGGCGAGAAGGCTGAGGAGGATTGTTTGAGAAATAAATACATAAGGGACATACATAGGAAAAGCAGAATTTTGTTGTGTATGTGTGTGTTTTTTTTTTAAACACACAGCAGGGGTCTTCAAAATCAGAAAGCATAGAGAGTTGGAGGGGATTTGAAAAGCATTATTTTTCACCACTGCCCAAAGGAATGGTGAAGACTGGCACTTTCACCACATTAATGTACTTAAATGAGTACTTGAAATACCATGACAGAGAGAAGTTTACAGTGCCAGAAAACAAGATTAGTTTGGGACTTGATGGTCAGTGAGAATAAAGTGAACCAAAGGGCCTGATTCCAGACTGGCAAGTACTTTTGTAGACATCTTTACCCTAACTAATGACATCAATATCCTTTAACAAATCAATGGAATCTTTCAGAAGAGGCATAATTGCAGGAGTAGGAAATACTGAGCACCAATTAAATGTGAGTGATTTACCAAGGCTGTAATAACAAGGAGTAGGAAGGTACTGGGAAATCACTTACAATTACTAGTCTGCATAACCATATAATGTGAAGATTAATGAAAAATAAAACAAATTCAGCACAATTATGCTTGAAATAAATACTATATTTGGGAAGATTTAATTGTAATACATTAATTGATTTTAACCAACCTGATAAACTGCTTTGGTAGTATCTTCAATCCAAAGAGACTGCTCATCAGTTAATACACAATAGGAACTGTGAGAAAGAATTACACTGGGTCATACTCGATTTAGTTGTGTTCCCATAGCTCCAGGTGAATAGATGTGTCTAAACATTACTCATTATTTGTTAGTTCTGTGACTGTTGTTTGAATTTCCTACTAAAAACATACAGTAAACATCACATAATTTACTATTCATCTGTTCCTTTCAGCCCATCTCCAACCTTAAAATTTCCTTACCTTCATAGCTCCTAAAATACAAAGCAAATCCTGAGCTTTATCCTCACATACAGCTCTGAAGATCATCTTCTACAGAATATCCTATAAATCTCTACTGATGTGTATTTCTTCCAAAATAACTACTTAATGCTTCTGACACCTCCTGACACAATTCTGAATAAGGAAATGGGAACATTAGGATCAGAGGTAGAAGTTACCATTCAGGAAGACGACAAAGAATCTTCCACCTCAGTGCCACTTATCTGTACTAATCTTACAACCCTTTGAGCTATAAATCTATCTCAAGTATACTTGGCAACTGAGCCTCCGCAACCCAGTTTCACTACTCTAAAACTATTACGTTTTAATGCCTATTGGAATAAAACAACTAGACCAGTCTTCACATTCAGCAATGAGGAAGATATAATAGAAATCAAAGTAGAAAAGAAAAATAATCCAGGAAATACTCCTTCAGGGATGCCCGAAAGAGAAAGCAAAACCAGTGAAAGATCATGCACGATGGAGACCAACTTAGCAGAAAGTTTTAATTAAATTACACCAATACTGCCCTAATGGCTTAGACAAATTCTTCATTATTCTTTTTATTTTGAGCCATTCATTTTGTAATTTTTGCGTCTTTGCACCATACTATTACCATAAAAGAACAAATTTTACATCCCATAAGTGAATGATAATAAACCTCTCCCTGTGAATTTCCCTCTGGGTGTTCAATTTTTAACAACTTTTTTCAGTATTCAGATTAAAAAATATGCTTCAAATGTGATTCCTGGCCAACACTAAAAGTGATGATTTCAGTTGAGTAAAGTCCCTAGGGTATTTAAGGGAAAAGCCAACAGGCTTCCCACACTTGACCATTATCTAGCAAAAGTGAAATAGTGTCTGAAGATATTTGTCAGCTGGATAATATCAACTCCAATAACCGTGTAACACCACCAACATTCCCTAGAATAGTACACAATGTTAACAATAATTTTGTTAAAGTGAAACCAATATCCTAAGGGCACCAGCGGAACAATAATTTTACAGAGAAAGGTAAAGGCATGATTAGCTAAGATTAATTGATGGGAAAACACAATAAAGAAAACCAAGTTTGTTAATGAATTGTTCCAGCTGCTACCATCCGGGAGACGGTACCGCAGCATAAAAGCCAGGACCAACAGGCTCTGGGACAGCTCCTTCCACCAGGCCATCAGACTGATTAATTCATGCTGATACAATTGTATTTCTATGTTATACTGACTGTCCTGTTATACATATTATAAATTACTATAAATTGCCCATTGCACATTTAGACGAAGATGATTTTTACTCCTCATGTATATGAAAGATGTAAGTAATAAATTCAATTCATTTCAAGACATACTTTCATTTAATTAGCTTTAACTAACTTTCCCTAATGAAAATAGCTAATTCAGGACATAATTGAGTGATGTGCTTACAAATGTGCTTCAAAATCAAGATGATCAAACACCACCAACATTTCCTGCATAACAATTTCTGTCTCACCTGCCTTCCATTTCAGTTGGCACACTGATATTCCTGTTTTTTTAAATATACTTTTAAGGGCTTAATTTCATGAAACTAGAAGCATTTTCAAGTAACATAAAACTTAATGATACATTAATGGAACATCCTTAAAACTATACACAGTAAATTCATATACAGTTACCTTTTAAATTTGACTTGACCCTTCAGGTACTGAAACAATATCAAATATTGCAAAAGGATATGTCGTCTGAAGTTGCTATCATTCAGTTGTAGGTCCATCAGCTAGCAGTAAAATAGGAAAAAGTCAGAATTACAGGTGAATTTTTGTGAACTTAAACATATAAACATATGGGATTTTTGTTTTATTTCATTTTCAAAGCCCAGGAAATGAGTTTGGAAAATTAAGAATATTTGGGCACGGGGTGCTGTAGGAAGGTTAAATGGCATACAGACATTTGCTGGCAGGTACTTCCTTAATTGAAAATGAATGACAGGAGGATAAGAACATTTTGATTTGTGTTATATACCTTACTGCTCTGGAAAAAACATCTAACTGAAGCAGAAATCAGCTTCGTAAACAAATAACAAGTTTGAAATCAGTGGTGAATCAGAAACAGGACTAAGCAGGATGTACTAAATTACATTTTTTTAAAAAAATAAACTTCCTAGTTGTTAATTCAGTTGGACTTATCCACAGAAGTAACAAATACTTGGAAGACACCCACATTTAAACAAACTCTCATCTTTATGCAAAATGCTTTAATCAGAGATGTAAGTCAAGTCAGAAGTCAAGGCTTTTATACATTTATATGTAAAAACTGCGAGCAGAGCCTGTTCGGATTTTCAGCTGAGCTCAAAATCATTTGTATTATTAGGGAATTGGCAAAAGGTCAATAAAAAAAGATCGTTTTAAGTAGAATGGCCAAAGTGTGAGTGGACAAAGTTAGAGTGGGGAACTGAGGCTCTGGCTCCAGAGGCTGAGGCTAGATTAAGGTTTCTGTCAAGTTTGTTTCTTTTTATATTTGTGCCTAGCTGGAGCAGGGAAAATGGATCCCAGGACAATTCCTCTTGCAAGATGTAGGAGATCAAGGAGACATCCTTGTATTTTATATGTACTTATGTATATGCAATTGTTTAGTACATTTCCTAGTGGTTACAGTTCCTCTGTATTATTGTGGAAGTCTCTTGATGGCATTTGAGAGTATTACATTTGCAGAGGGACTATATAATTGGTTAACTCTCATCTACAAATTTGAATGGAATGCCTGTATCAGCAACTGGTAAAGAAGAGCTCTCTCTCCCCTCTTTCTGTTCTTCCCTGTCATTACATCTAGATTCTACGCCTGCTACCCTCTTCTCAATCTCTTTGTTCTCTTAGTTTTTAAACAAACGATTGTGTCCAACAGCCTCATTCTTGACTTCTGAAGAACCTCGGATCAAAAACCGTCAGAATCCAACAATATTATAATCTGTCATGGAACAATTTTTTGACAGAAAGATGTTGGCAAATAGCTATGGAATTTCATTAAAACTGCAAACAATAAAATACCTTCTCACTGGTCAAGAATTTAGCAAAGTAAACATGTTCTTCCCCTGGTGGTTTTAATTCTTCCTGCTTCTTCTTTGAAGCCTGCATGTCATCCAATTTGTAGCTTCTGAAAACATCTAACACTTCATCTGAATGCTGTAACATAAATTATGGCAGAAAAGGTCAGATTAAAAACAATATCAAAACTGTACAAGCACAAAAAGAAACCTTTAATCTCCTATACAAAAAACATGGACTATGCAATGAAAGAAAACAGACTGAAACAAACTAAATAATTACTTTAAGGTTATTGCAAAAACTTACAGAACATTTGGAAGTAATAATACCCTGTATTTTTGGTTTGTACCAACTTTAGCACATCATTCAAGTCCAGCTAATTACTTCCTAATCTGGCTTGTTGATGGGAAGCAAAGGATTGTCGTGGAAGAACGTTTTTCTGACTGGAAGCCCGTAACTAATAGCATACCACAGGGATCAGTGCAGAGACCCTCAATGACTGGATGTCAATGAAGGAAATATGATTTGTAAATTTATGGGTTACACAAAAGTTGGTGGCATTGTGGATGCAAAGAAGGTTAAGGGTTAAAATAATCTTGTCTAAAATCTTTGCTGTTGAAATCAGGATTTCTTAAGCAAGCACAATTTCTAAACCTGCTTCATCAAAGTTTGATGCACTTCTCTATTCCTGCTCTCCAATCGGATTTGCACCATTTGATCTACAGTATGTAGTCTCTCATTCATTTATGCAATAGTTTCAACTGCATTTGTAACGTCCACAACCAATATCTTCCTGAAGTCCCCTCATTACTAACTTTGTTATAAGCAACAATAAATATTTATGCCATTAATATAAAGTAATGATTCCATAATTCTCCAGTTCTACCTAGCAGAACTAAAAACTTTTAAAAATCAATATATATTTTTTACATTATCCCCATTAACCCTCCAATTTCACTCTAAAAAGATCAGATTAGTGAAATAATGTTTTCAACAAGTTCAAGATAGCATATAAATATGGCCTTCAGCAAATAACTATCTTCACCCCCCCCCCCCCCACTCCATTACAGTTTCTAAAATATTCCCCAGCACCATGTTTAAACTAACTGGTCTCCAGCTGCAAAGTTTAAATAGTAATCCTCCAGCTCAATGTCAGTTACCTAACATATCTAAGTTCATCTGAACAGCTGGAAGTCATGGTTTATATTGGTACCAATAAGATGGTAGGAAAGCGATGAGGTCTTGAAGAGACAATAAATATAGGGAGTTAGGTAGAAAGATGAAAAGCATGTCCTCAAGGGTAGTAATATGTGGATTACTGCCTGTGGCACACACCAGTGAGGGCAAGTATAGCATGATTTGGCTAATGAATCTGTGACTGAGGAATTGGTGAAGGAGGAAAGGTTTCCGATTTCTGGATCTAGATCAGGCATGGGCAAACTATGGCCTGCGGCCCATATGCGGCCCGTTAAGCTTTTTAATCCGGCCCGCAGAACTTGATGAAATTATATTAATAAACCTTGTTAACCTTTTTTCCCCCGCAATTCTGGCGTTTTCCCAATAGATGATGCACTCTATATACATTTGTGGCGACCCATTTCCTGGCACATCCGAACCGGCTCACAATTAGCCAGCGTTCCGGCTAAGGGAGATAGCCTGCGGGGATTTGCGAGCACAGAGCTTTGGAGCCTCTGCGCAGGGGGGCAGGTTGAGGGAGGCTTAAAAGTGAGGCTGGGGATTTCGAATAAAGTTTTTTTCTTCGACTGCAGTTACCAACTCCATGTCGTAATTTTAGCGCTGCATGTAGCACACCGCTACACATTGACCTTTGTTGAGGTGCAGCGTATTACTCCACATTTGCACTTTACTCTTTGTTCGGCTCGACCTATTTGTGTGAACAGGCGCTCAGCGTCATGAACATCAACAAAGCCAGCCACAGATCCAAGTTAACTGACCAACACCTCAGATCCATCCTGAGAATCGCCACAACAAAACTAAATCCAGACTTTGATGCGCTGGCTAAAAAGGGAGACCAACAACACTGTTCCACTGAAATTAAAAATAAGTTTCTTCGTTGTGTTATGTAAAAAATGCATTTGAAAATATTTTTTTCAATAAGCCTTACATGTTACATGTCATTTCTGTTAAGTGATGGAATGAGTAGTGTGCAGGTGCACGTACGTTCTCAAAATAAAAAATACACTCCAGATCAAATAACGCGCTCCACATACTGGCCACTGTTCTGTACTTGTGCTGGTCGTTGTTGAGTTTTGGCACAGGGGACAATTGAATAAGAAGGAGCAGGACAAGTAGACCTGCATCTCCTACCGTTTTTGAAATAAAGACAGTCAGGAGGAGAGGGATGATGATAATAACTTGAAGAATTTTCAGTGCTTTAAAATAATAACTGTTACTATTAAAAAAAGCTGTATTTTATTCACTCAATTTTCAGTGTTTTAAAAGTCATTTCAATAAATAGCTAAATACCATGGGACTTCAAAGACAGATATTTTGTTGTAATGCATTTGTTCATTTTCAATTGAAAGTAAAGCACATGTTTTCTACATATCCCACAATATTTTATTTTCTCTTAAGAGGTGTATTACCAAAACACTCCATCCATCTGCTCCTGGTCCAGCCCCCCAGTCAAATTTTAGAACCCTTTGTGGCCCACAAGTCAAAAAGTTTGCCCACCCCTGATCTAGATCATTGGCATCTCTTCCTCGAGGGAGAGCAACATCCTTGTGAGCGGAGTTGCTTGAGCTCTTGGAGACGGTTTAAACTAATTTGCAGGGGGATGGGAACCAGAGTGATAGGGCTGAGGATGGGACAATTGGTATAAAAGTCAATGCAGAGTGCAGTGAGACTGTGAGGAAGGACAAGCAGATGATAGGGCAAGATTGCAGTCAGTGGGATAAATTGAAGTTTAACAT
Organism: Hypanus sabinus; assembly: GCF_030144855.1. NCBI lineage: Eukaryota > Metazoa > Chordata > Chondrichthyes > Myliobatiformes > Dasyatidae > Hypanus > Hypanus sabinus. The sequence continues at coordinate 159,303,711 of NC_082706.1, forward strand.
GGAGGTAAACATTGAAGGTGACGAATTCAGGGCTCAAGGTGTTACATTTGAATGCACACAGTATACAGAATAAAGAAGATGATCTTGTAGCAGTTAGTGATTGGCAGGTATAACATTGTTGGGAGCTTAACATCCAAGGAGACACATTGTATTGAAAGGACAAGCAGGCAGGTAAAGGAGCTGAGGTGGTTCTGAAGGTGAAAAATGAAATCATATCCTTAGAGGTGACATGAGATTGGAAGATGCAGAATCCTTGCAGGTAGAGTTGAGAAACTGCAAAGATAAAAAGACCCTGATAGGTGTTATATATAGGCCTTCAAACAGTAGCCAGGATATGGAGTACAAATTATAATGGGAGAAAGAAAAGGCATGTAAAAATGGCAATGTTATGATAGTCATAGAAGATTTCAATATAAAGGTAGATTGGGAAAATCAGGTTGGTGCTGGATCCTGAGGGAAGGCATTTCTAAAATCCCTATGAAATGGCGTTTTAGAGCAGATTGTGGTTGAGCTCTCTCAGGAAAGGGCAATTCTGAAATGGATATTGTGTAATGAACCAGATTGATTAGGGAACTTAATGTAAAGGAACGCTTTGGCGGCAGTGATCATGATATAGAATTCACCCTGCAGCTTGCGAGGGAGAAACTAAAGTCAGATGTATCAATGTTACAATGGGGTAAAGGAAATTACAGGGTCATGAGAGAGGAGCTGGCCAAAGTTGATGGGAAGGGACACCAACAGGGATGACAGCAGAACAGGGATGACAGCAGAACAGCGATGGTTGGAGTTTCTGTGAATAATTCATAAGGTACAGGATAGATACATCCAAAAGAAGTATACAAAAGGGAGGATGAGGCAACCATGACAGACAAGGGAAATCAAAGATAGCAAAAAAGCAAAAGGAAGGTCATATACTGGACCAAAAATCAGTAGGAAGTTAGAGAACTGGTAAACTATTAAAAACGAACAGAAGGCAACTAAAAAAGATCTGGAAAAGGTAGCTGAAGATATTGTGGTGACCTTTCACAAATTTTTATATCCTGGAATGGTACTGGAGGACTGGATAATTACAAATGCCATTTCACTCTTTAAAGGAGGCAGGCAGAAGAAAGAAAATTATAGGCCAGATGTTGGTTGCATCACACCGAAGCAGAAAATCCTACAAAAGTCGTGGATATGGCCCAGTCCATCACGGGTAAAGCCCTCCCCACCACTAAGCACATCTACACGAAATATCGCGAAAAGCAGCATTCATCATTGGGGACCCCCACCACCCAGGACATGCTCTCTTCTTGCTGCTGCCATCAAGAAGGTGGTATAGAAGCCTCAGTACTCACACCATCAGGTTCAGGAACAGTTGTTACCCCTCAACCATCCAATTCTTGAACCAAAAGGAGTCACTTCACTCAACTTTACTTACCCCATTATTGAAATGCAATGGAGTCACTTCAAGGACTCTTAATGTTCCCAATATTTATTGCTTATTTATTACTTCTTTTTGTTTGTATTTACACAGCTTGATGTCTTTTGCACACCAGTTGAATGCCCAGTTGGTACAGTATTACACTAGTTCTATAATGGTTATATTTCTATTATGGATTAATTTAATAAGCTCACGAGAAAATTAACCTCAGCGCTGTATACGGTGACATATATGTACTTCGGTAATAAATTTACTTTGAACTCTGAGTTGGCTCTGACTTCAGTGATCGGGATAATGTTGGAGTCCATTATTATGGATGAGGTTTCGGGATACTTGGAAGCACATGATAAAGTAGGACAAGGTTAGCATGGCTTTTTTTCAATCTTGTTGGAAGTCTTTTAAGGAAATAATGGCAAGATAGACAAAGTAGAGTCAGTGGATATTGCTTACTTCTATTTTCAAAAGCCCTTTGACAAGGTGCTGCACATGCTGTCAACAAAGAGCATGGTATTACAGGAAAGATACTACCATGGATAAAAGATTGACTGACCGGCAGAAGGCAAACAGCAAGAATAAAGGGAGCCTTTTCTGGTTGACTGCCAGTGACCAACAGTGTTCTGCTGGGGTCGCTGTTGGGACCACTTCTTTCCATGTTATTGTCAATGATTTGGATCATGGAACTGACGCTGAAGATAGGTGGAGTAGCAAGTAGTGTTGAGGAAGCAGGGAGGTTTAGACAGATTAGAAGAATGGGAAAAGAAGTGGCAGATGGAATAATGTGTAGGAAGTGTATATTTATGCACTTTGGTAGGAGAACAAAAGCATGGACTATTTTCTAAAAAGGGAGAAATATCAAATATGCAAAGAAACCTTGTGCAGGATTTCCTATAGGTTAACTTGCAGGTTGAATCGATGATAAGGAAAGTAAATGCAAAGTTAGCAGGAGGGCTAGAATATAAAAGTAAAGATGGGGAGGCTTTATGAGGCACTGGTGAGGCCTCACTTGGAGTACTGAGAGCAGTTTTGGGCCCCTTATCTAAGAAAGGATGCGCTGGCACTGGAGAAGGTCCAGAGGAGGTTCAAGAGAATGATTCCTGGAATGAAAGGATTAATGTATTTGAGGAGCATTTGACGGCTCTGGGCCTGTACTTGCTGGAGTTCATAAGAATGAGGGGGGCTCTTATCGAAACCTATTGAATACTAAAAGGCCAAGACAGAATGTACGTGGAGAGGATGCTTTCAACAGTGGGGGAGTCCAGGATAAGAGGGCACAGCATCAAAATAGAAGGAAGTCCATTTAGAACACAGATGAGGAGGAATTTCAAAATATTACCAAGCCATTAGGTATATTTAAAGCAGAGGTTGATAGGTTCTTAGTCAGGACATTAATGGATATGGAGAGAAGGGAAGAGAATGGGGTTGAGAGTGATAATAAATCAGCCATAAAAGCATATTCGATGGGCCGAATCACTTAATTCTGCTTTTATGTCTTATGATCAGCACTGCTCGTCTACCCTCCAATCAACATTGGCCAGCTCCTCTAGTGCCTCTGTAATTCCCTTTACTCCACTCTAATACAGATGCATCTCACTTTAATTTCTCCTTCTCAAACTACAGATTGAATTCTATTATATCATGATCACTGCCTCTTAAGGGCTCCCTAATCAAATCTGGTGCATTACACAACAGCCAATCCAAAATTGCCTAACCGCTAGTGGGTTTAACCACAAGCTATTATAAAAAGCCATTTCATTGGCATTCTATAAATTTAATCTCTTGGGATCCAGCACCAAGTTGATTTTCCCAATCAACCAGCAGACTGAAAGCCCCCATGACTATCATAACATTGCCATTTTAACATATGTTCTCTATCTCCTGCTATAATTTGTATCCCACATCCTACCTACTGTTTGGAGACCAGTATATAACTCCCATCAGGGTCTTTTTACCCTTATAGTTTCTTAACTGAACCTACATCTATACCTACATCTATATAAAACTATGTCACCTCTATCTAGATTTTATTTCATCTTTTACCAACAGGGCCACACAATACCCTCTACCTACACGCTTGTCCTCCCACCCCACCTTCCCTGAACATCCAAACTCTCCTCTCTCCTCTGACACCACAAACTCTCTCCCCACCTTTGATCTCATCTCTCATCCATGCCAGGTCTTCACTATTCACTCCAATCTTCCCCACTCTGAGGAAGAACATTCTGTCTTCAGTAAGGGCCCCACCTTCGTCCCCATTCAAGTAATACTCCATGAGTTCTGCACCTGCCAAAACATCAAGCCCCTCTTCTGTCACCTCCGTCTCCAAGCCCACTGCTTTGACAAGGATTCCATACCCCACACTGATGACACCTCCTCCTGACTCCAACCCTCCTCCTCTTCTAGCAGGCCCTGCTTTGGACTTTTTCATTTCTAATTGCTGACAAGAGAACAACTGTCCTGATCTCAACACCACTATCTTCTCTTCCAAACAGACACCCTCCGAACACACTACCCTCGATTCTCTCCATACCAACCTTATCATGAAACCTACAGACAAAGAGGTTGCTGTTATAGTGTGGCACACTAACCTCTACTTTGCTGAGGTCAGGCAGCAACTCTCAGACACCTCCTCATACCTACCCACTCCACACCATTAGAAAACTGTCTTAGACACCATTACTGACCTCATCCAACCTGGAGAACTCCCAACCACTGCCACTTTACCCCACTCTGCTCACTTCTACCTTTTACCAAAACTGGACTGTCCGGCAGCCTATTATCTGTCTGCTCCTGCCCTAATGAACTCCTGTCCTCATATCTTGATTCCATTCTATCCCCTTTTGTTCAGTCCCTTCCCACCTACATCCGTGACACTGCTCATGTCCTCGATTTCCTCAGTAACTTCCAATTCCCGGCCCTAATGCCTCATCTTCACTCCCCACACACATCAACCATATCAGGAAAGCCTCAATGCCCTCTGCATTTTTCTTGACAAAAGAACCTATCAATTCCACTTCACCACCTGGCAAAGCTGATCCTCACCTTGAACAATTTTTCTTTCAGTTCCTCCCACTTCCTCCAAACTCGAGAGGTAACCACGGACACTTGCATGGACCCAAGCTACACTTGCAGCTTCATCAGCTAGGTAGAAGAGTCTATATTCAAAGGCCTGCCCGGTTATACTCCAACTCTTTTTCTGGTACATTGGCACTGCTTCATGCAGCCATGCTGAGCTCGTCAATTTGATTAATTTTGCCTCCAACTTCCACCCTATCCTTAAATTCATTTGGTCCATTTCTGACACTTCCCTCCCCTTTCTTGATCTCTCTGTCTCCATCTTCAGGGACAAACTTTTATAAACATACTGGTTCCCATGGTTATCTCAACTATACCTCATCCCACACTATCACCTGTAAAAATGCTCTTTCCTTTTCTCAGTTTCTTTGCCTCTGCTACATCTGTTCCCGTAACATGGATTTCCATTCCAGACACGGGAGATGTCCTCCTTCTTTAAAGAATGGGATTTCTCTTGCTCTACTATTGATACTGCGCTGGCCTACCTCTCCTTCATTTCCCATACATCCATGCTCACTCCATCTTCCCACTGCTGTAACAGTGATAGAGTCCCTCTGGTCTTTACCTACCACCCCATCAGCTGCACATCCAGCTCACGATCCTCCACAGCGTATACCTACATTGGTACACCTCCTCCCTCATTTCCATATAGGGCTAAACAGTCCTTCCAGATGAGGCAATACTTGACCTGCGAATCTGCTGGGGTCATCTATTATGTCTGGTGCTCCTGATGGGGCCTCTTCTAAATTGGTAAGATCGATCATAAACTAGGGGACTGTTTCGTTGAACATCTCCGCACCAACTACCACAAGCGAGACTTCCCAGTGGCCAAATATTTTAATTTTGATTCCCATTCTGACGCGTTGATCCATGGCCTGCTCGTGCCAAGATGAGGCCACCCTCAGGGTGGAGGAGCAACATTTTACATTTTGTCTGGTACCTTCCAACCTGATGGCATGAATATAGATTTCTCCTTCCAGTGAAAAATCCACCCCTCCCCCCATTCCCCACTCTGATCTTTCACTTCTCACCTGCCTTTTACTTCCACTAGGTCCACTCCCCCTTTCTTTTATCCTATTGTCCACCATCCTCACCCATCAGTTTCTTTCTTCTCCAGCCCTTGAACTTTCCCACTCACCTGGCTTTACTATCACATTCCAGCTTGTCTTTTTCCCCTCTGCCCACCCTTTAATTCAGCCACCTTTCCCCCTCCTTCCCAGTCTGAAGGAGGATCTTGGCCTGAAAATATCAACTGTTTACTCTTTTCCATAAATGCTACCTGATCTGCTGAGGTCCTCCAGTGTTCTATGTATGTTGCTATATATCCTTGGATGTTATTCTCCCAATTATAATCTTTCAACCACGACTCAGTGATGCCCACATCATACATTTTAATTCATTCCAATTTTGGCCTATCATCTACCTGTCCTTCTTCATTGTCTCAGTATACACTGCATCAGCTTATATGCCATTGCCCATCCTCAGCCCTATCACTCCAGTTCCCACCCCCTACCAAATTAGTTTAAACCCAACCCAACAGATCAAGCAAACCTGCCTGCAAGGTTATTGATCCCTCTTGAGTTCAGTGTAATCCATCCTTTTCATACAGGTCATATCTTCCCTGGAAGAGATGCCAATGATGCAGAAATCTGAAGTCCTGCCCCCTGCACCATTTCTATTCCTGCTCTCACTGGCATGTGGCACAGGCAGCAATCCAGACATTATTACCCTTGAGGTGTTACTTTTCATTTTTCTACCTTACTTACAATATTCTCTCTTCACAGCCTCTTTCCTTTTCTTAACAATGCCATTAGTACCAAGATGTACCATGACTTCTGGCTGCTTCCCCTCTACCTTTTGAAAGCTGTGGAACTGATCTGAGACATTCCTGACCCTGGTACCTGGAAGGCAACCATCCGGGTGTTTCTATCGCATCCACAGAACCTTGTATCTACTCCCCTAACTCTAGAATCCCCCATCACTACTGCACTTCTCTTCTTCCCGCTTCCCTTCTGAGTTGCAGAACCAGACTGAGTGCCAGAGACCCAGTTGCTGCGGCTTCCTCCAAACAGTTTCCAAAACGGTATACTTTATTTTTCTTGTTCAAAGATAACTTATCACCAAAGTACATATGTCACTGTATACAACACTGAGATTCATTTCCCTGCAGGCATTCACAATAAATATAAAAACATAATAGAATCAGTGAAAGACTGTAACCAACACGACGGACAATGTACAAAAAAACAACAAACTCTGCAAATACAAAAAAAATTAAACAAGCAATAAAATATCACAGGATGTGGGAATAGTTCAGTAATGGATGAATGATCTTGAGTGAAGTTATCTATTCTGTTCCAAGAGTCTGATGGTTGAGGGTTACAGAGTTGAACCGTTACAGGGGCACTCTGCACTGGCTACCTATTCCCTTTCCCCTCTCCTGACAGTCACCTAGATACCTGCCTCCTGCAAATTAATGATCAATATCTCTGTAGCTCCTACCTATCACCTCCTCACTCTCACGTTGAGCTGAAGCTCCAGTTCCTTAACAGAGTCTTGAATGAGCTGCAGCTCAATGCACTTTGTGCAGATATGGTTATTAGGGAAACTGAGGTCTCCCAGAGTTCCCACATCTCACACAAAAAAACATACCACTAACTCCTGGAAACATTTTTACCACACATTAGATAAAGAAAGAGGTAAGAGAAATTTACTAGAAATTTACTTAGAACTTCTGCTTGTTCTCACCTAAGCCTGTTGAGCCAAAGCCTGACCACTAAATTTGTGAATCTCAAGGAGGTATACGACTATAAAGATCATAAAATATTCTGCTCATCTAAATATAAAGATAATAAAATATTCACTCCACTATTCCATAATGGATGACTTATTAACCCTCTCAACTCCATTCTCGGCCTTCGCCCTGTATCCTTTTGATATCCTGATTAATGAAGAACTATCAACTTTTGCTTTAAATACCTCCAAAGACATGACCTGCACAGCTGTCTGTGGCAATGAATTCCACGGATTCACCATCCTCTGGCTAAAGAAATTTTTCCTCACCTTTTCTAAATGGATGACCCTCAATTCTGAGGCTGTGTCCTCTGACCCTAGACTCCCTCACTATTGGAAAACAACTCTCCACATCCACTTTATCCAGATCTTTCAACATATGGTAGGTTGCAGTGAGATTCCCCTTCATCTATGCCATTCTTCTCAACTCTAGTGAGTATAGGCCAATAGCCATCAAACTTTCATTCCTAGGACCATTTTCCTGAACCTCCTCTGGACCCTCTCCAATGCCAGTATATCCTTTATTACACAAGGGACCAAAACTGCTCACAATACTCCAAGTGCAGTCTGACCAATGCCTTATAAAGCCTCAGCATTGCATCCTTGCTTTTGCATTCTCATCCTCTTGAAATGAATGCTACCATTGTATTTGCCTTCCTCACCTCCGACTCAACCTGCAAGTTAACCTTTAGGGAATCCTACACGAGGACCTACGATTCCCTCTGCACCTCCTATTAATGAAATTTTCCTCATTTAGAAAACAGTCCACAACCTTTATGCCTTATGTCAAAGTGCATAACCATGTACTTTTGTACATTATATTCCACCTGCCACTACTTTGCCCATTCCCCCAATCTACTTAAGTCCTTCTGCAGACACCCTGCTTGCTTAACACTGCCTGCTCCTGCACCCTTGACGTATCACCACAAACTTGGCCACAAAGCCATCAATACCAAGGGCTCTTATCTCATGTGCGGCACATTGCCAAAGGCCTTCTGAAAATAAACAACATCCACCGACTTTCCTTTGTCTATCCTGCCTGCTAGTTTGTCAAAGAATTCAAGAAGATTTTTCAGACAAGAGCTCCCCTTTAGAAAACCACACTGACTTTGGCCTATTTTACCATGCACCTTCAAGTACCACAAAACCTCATCCTTAATAATAGACAGCTACATACTTCCAACCACTGAAGTCAGGCTAACTGGCCTCTAATTTCCTTTCTTCTGAGCCCCTCCCCTCTTTAGGAGTGGAGTAATATTTGCATTTTTCCTGTTGACTGGAACCATTCCAGAATCTAGCCATTAATGCCTCCACAATCTCTTCAGCTACTTCTTTCAGAAACCTGGGGCATAGTCCATCTGATTTATCTACCTTCAGCTTCTTAAGCACCTTCTTCTTAGTAATACTAGTGACACACTTATGCACCCTGACACTCTCACATTACTAGCATTCTGCTAGAGTCTTCTGCAGTGAATACTGACACAAAATACTTACTAAGCTCCTCCACATTTCTTTGTTCCCCATTACTACTGCTCCAGTGTAATTTTCCAGCAGTCTGATATCCACTCTCGCCTCACTTTTGCTCTTTATATATCTGAAAAATTTTTTGCATCCTCTTATAATATCCTCTTAACTTCAGACTTCATCTTTTCTCCCTTTATGGGTCTTTTTAGTTGCCTTCTGTTGGTTTTTAACAGCTTCCCAATCCTCTCCCTTCCCATTAATCTTTGCTCTATTATATGTCCTCTCTTTTGCTTTTATGCTGTCTTTGACTTCCCTTGTCATCTATGGTTGTCTCATCCTTTAGAATACTTCACCTTTGCAACGTATCTTTCCTGCACCTTCCAAATTTCCCCCCATAAACACTAGCTATTGCTGCTCTGCCATCATCCTTGCTAGTGTCACTTTCCAATCAACTTTGGCCAAACAAGAGAAAATCTGCAGATGCTGGAAATCTGAGCAACACACACAAAATGCTGATGTCGACTATACTATTTTCCTAGATGCTGCCTGGCTGGCTGATTTCTTCCAACATTTTTTGTGTGTTGCTTGGCCAGTTCCTATTTCATATCTACGTAATTCCCTGTACTCCACTGTAATACCAATACGTTCGATTTCATCTTCTCTTTTCCAAATGCTGTGAATTCTATCATATCATTGCCTCCTGAGGGTTTCTTCTCCCCAAGTTTTCTAATCGAATTTGGATCATTATATAAACACCCAATCCGGAATTGCCACTGCAGATTCAAGCACAAGGTGCTCTAAGAAGCCATCTTCTAAGTATTCTACAAATTCCCTCTCTTGGGATCCAGCACCAACCAGACCTTTCCAATCTATCTGCATATTAAAATCCACTTTAATTACTGCAACATTGCCCTTTTCTAACTCCCATTTTAATTTGTAGCACACATCCTGATTACTGTTTGGAGGGCTGTACGTAACTGCCAACAGGGTCTTTTTATCCTTGCAGTTTCTTTTCTCTACCCACAAGGATTCGACATCTTCTGATCCTTTGTCACAAGAATTTGGTTTCATTTTTTATCTGTAGAGCCACCCCACCCAGTCTGCCTACCTTCCTGTCCTTCTGATACAATGCTTAATCTTGGATGTTAAGCATCCAACTATGATCTTTTTTTCAGCCACAACTCGGAGATGCCCATGTTATACCTGCCAATCTCTAACTGTGCCGCAAGATCATCTACCTTATTCTGTATATCACATGCATTCAAATTTAACACCTTCAGTCCAGTATTCATCACCCTTTTTGATTTTGGCCCCTATTGCACTTTAATTCATTTCACTGACTGCAATTTTGCCCTGTTACCTGCCTGTCCTTCCTCACAGCCCCACTACTCAATGCATCTAGTTGTACACCATCTGCTCCAACCTCAGCCCTATCATTCTGGTTCCCATGCCCATACCAAATTAGTTTATAAACCAACAGCTCCAGCAAGCCTGTCCACAAGGATATTGGTTGCCCTCGGGTTCAGGTGTCACTCATCCTTTTTGTACAGGTCATATCCTCCCCAGAAGAGATCCCAATGATCCAAAAATCTGGAATCCTGCCTCCTGCAACAACTTTCAGCAATGCATCCATCTGCCAAGTCATCCTTTTCTTATTCTCACTGGTATGTGGCACAGACAGCAATCTGAGATTACTATCCTGGAGATCCTGTTTTCAGCCATCTGCTAAACTCCCTATATTCTCTCTTCAGGACCTCCTCCCTTTTCCTACCTTTGTTGTTGGTAACACATAATACTTTGATAATAAATTTACTTAACTCTCTTTAAGTACTCCATGTGCTCTCATGCAGTTTGAAAATGTTGGCCTGCTTGCTTTCCTTTGATGTACTCTGTTTTTTGATATATAGGGATTTTTAAAAAACGTATAATTGCAATTTAAGGACTTCTAGACAAAAGAATGGCATCATGCAACAAACGAAATTTACCTTCAAAAATGTTTTCCAAGACATTTTGTCATAACACTGCACTGGATTTCTGAAAAAGTCCTGGAGTGACCAAAATTTCCGGTACAGATTGTAATCAATTGGAACAGAGCTATTTACAGTATAAAGAGAAAGGAAAATTCAGAACAGTTTAATTTACTCATGACAAAACCGTAATGCTTCACAGGTTGTCCACACCTTCACATTAGTGCAGAAACACACTTTATTCAACCAGGACAACCAAAGTAACCTATAAACAATATAAAGGTAACTACTAAAAATAAAATGGAAGGCCTGTTTTGCACTAGCCTGTAATGTAATGTACAGGAAGATTACATTCACTAATTCACATTTAAAAGTCATTTTTAAAATTTTAAGAGAAACAGTTGTTATATCCTGGCCTTGCACTGCAGCAGATTTTTACTTGATCTTTAGTAACATTCTGAACACACTTTAATTACAGAACATGGAATGGTTCAGTACAGGAACAGGCACTTCAACCCACAATGCTGTGCCAAACCAATTAAATAATGAAATGGTCAACCCAACTATTCCTTTTTACACAATGTCCTTATCCTTCCATTTTCCTCACATTCATGTGCCAATTTAAACACATCTTTGAAAGTCCCCAATGTATCATGCACTGCCACCCTAAGCAAGTGCATTCCAGGCACTCATCACTTGGATAAAAAACACTGCCACTCACATCTCCTTTGAACTTACCGCCTCACTTTAAATGCATGCCCTCTGGTATCAGACATTTCAACCCTGGGAAGAAGATTCTGTCCGCCTCCCCTATCTATGCCTCTCATAACGTTACAGACCTGTATTAGATCTCCCCCACAGCCTTCACCACTCCGGAGAAAACCCAATTTTACCCAACCTCACATTATAACACATGCCCTCTAATCCAGGCAACATCCTGGTCAACCTCTTCTGCACCCTCTCCAAAGGGTCAACATCCTTCCTATAATAGGCCGGCCAGAACTATATGCAATACTACAGACGTGGCCTAAAAAGTTTTATAAAGCTACAACATAACTTCCCAACCTTTGAACTCAGTGGCTTGACTAATGAAGGCAAGTATTTCTGCCATATGCCTTCTTAAACACTCCATTAATTTGCGTTGCCACTATCAGGGAGGTATGAACTTGAACCCACTCCAAGATGCCTAGGTTCATCTTGGAATGTCTGTCTCTTTACATTTGACCTACCAAGGTTCAACGCTTCACAATTGTTCGGGTTAAAATCCACCTGCCATTTCTCTGCCCTGATCTGCAACTGATCTAAATCCTGCTGTATTCTTTGCTATCTTCTGTGCTATCCACAACACCACCAATCTTCATATCACCTGCAAACTTACTGACCCACCCATCTAGGTTATCATCCTTATCATCTAGGTCTCTATACATCACAAACATCAGAGGTTCCAGTACAGATCCCTGCGGAACACAACTAATCAGAGAACCCCATCTAGGTTAAGTGCCTTCAACCACTATCATCTGTCTTCCAACAGCAAGCCAGCTTTGGATCCAAACGGCCAATTCGTGGTGGATCCATGCATCTTAAACTTCAAGACAAGCCGGCCATGAGGGACCTTGTCAAGCACCTTATTTGTAAGCAACATCCAAGCTCTACCTTCGTTAATCACCATGGACATCTTATTAAAGATCTCAATCATGTTAATAAGACACATAAAGCCATGCTGTCTTTTCCTAATTAGGCCATGGTTCCCCAAATCCCTAAGAATTCTCTGCAGTAACTTCCCCTACCACTGACATAAGACTCAAGTCTATAGTTTCCAGGATTATCCCTAGTTCCCTTTTGGAATAATTGTTACATTATGAACTAACTTTCACGAAGGTAGTTAGAACAAAATCGCAATTAGAAAATTATTATTTTTTTTTAAAATGTGGATGAAATATCACTATTGTTTAATCACAGGGACTGATTACAAATATTTTGCTATCCATTATTTCTGTTACTATCAAGATGTTTAACTGAAAAACAGAAATTCACTTGCACAAAATGCTGAACATGTGACAATTCAGGATAACACCATGGTTCTTGTCATATGATTTCGAGGATTCAGCAACAAGGTAAAAGGATTTTCAAGCATCATTCCAGAACCGAGAAGTTTCAATAATCAGGAAACAATGAACCAACTGTTGCTAATTTTATTGGGGAATTGAAACTGTAGAAGACAAAATAAAGCATTTCAAAAGTACTGAGGGGTCTGATAATCAGGTGGTGTAGAAACATTTCCACTTATGGGATTGCCAAATTGGGAGTACAAATAAGATAGTCACAAAAAATTCAAAAGAAATTATTTAACCAAAGTGATTGGGATATGGAACTCGTTATCACAGTTAACATCTTTAATACGTATAAAGAAATACTAGATACAATGATGCAAGCATAATTGGAAGCTGTGTGCTGGGAAGAGGCTTGTGTGAAGCCGCACTACAAAGGAGGATCACCTGGGTCAATAATGTTTTGTTTTGACGCAAATTCTACATAACCACATAAAAATATTTTAAACATGCATTATTCAAGAAAGGCTCAAAAAGTTTCTGTAGTTGGTAAAAAGTTAAATTATTCATACCAAGTTGTAGGAGGTTCCTCATCACCTGTCTCTCCTTCTTCAACTTCCATTCCATCTTCTCTGTCTTCCGTGTGCTGCAAATTCTCAAAATATAAGCAAAGTTATTCAATAATCACACATAATAAAGACTATTCTGATAGTTGCAAAACTTCCTCATCCAAGGTAACACTCACCTTCAGCCCCAGGGTACTATCCTGTTCATTGGTATTAAACACAGTAACATTTTCAAGGTTAAACTGGCTTTGCAGATTGAGGCCTGAAATAAAACACAATCAAGAATCATGTAGCAATAAATGGTTCAGTGAAGCTTAATCTGTGACCCTTGTGGCTCTTTCTTAGAAATGTTGTAACGTTATCTTTCTTCATAACATGCTACAAACTGTTAGATTCAGGTGTTTAAATCCAAGGTTCTTTTACAAGTCAAGAACAAAGCACAAAATTTGTTGCTTCATGATTGTTTTATTAAGAGTTGGTAGAACAAAGAGAACAGGAACAGGATAGTGACATGGGTCTTACTACTAGAAGAGAAGACCTAAAGAAAGATGGCGCCAAGCACAAAATATCTACTTTTACACTATAGAAATAAGAAAAATTCCATTCTAATTTATAAATATTAATAATTTTTTAAATACTTAATTCAATACAGCAGTGAAATGTTAACCAATGAGAAAATACTATCTACTTAATGAAGAATAAATAAAATTTAGAATTATACACTGACAGGCATACCAAACTGTTATATACACACAAAGGCTACTTAAACTACATCAAGATAATAAACCCCAAGGTTACATGTTGTATTGGAGGGATAGGAAAGTTGGCAGATGGGGTGGCATGGCTCTGCTGGTGAAGAATGGCATAAGATCAGCAGATGTTGAATCCTTGTGGGTTGAGTTGAGAAACTGCAAGGTTAAAAGGACCCCGATGGCAGTTATATACAGGCCTCCCAACAGTAGTTGGGATGTGGACCACAGATTACTAAGGGTAATAGAAAAGGTGTGTCAAAAGGGCAATGTTATGATATCATGGGAGAGTTTAACATGCAGGTTGATTGATGAAAATCAGGTTGGAAATGGATTTCATGAGGGTGAATTTGTTGAATGCCTACAAGATGGCTTTTTAGAGCAGTTTGTCAATGAGTCTACTGGGGGGATCAGCTGTACTGGTTTGGGTGTTATGTAATGAACTGGAGGTGATTAGGAAGCTTCGGGTAGAAGAAGCATTAAGAACCAGTGATCACAATATGATTGAGTTCAACTTCAAATTTGATAGGGAGAAAGTAAAGTCTAATGAAACAGTATTTCATTGGTATGAGAGAGGAGTTGGCCTGAGTAAAATGGAAGGAGATGCTGGCAAGGATGACAGCAGAACAGGAATGGCATGAGTTTCTAGGAAAATGAGAAGATACAGAATTTATGTATTCCACAAAGAAATACTAAAATGGCAAAATAGTACAATCATGGTTGGCAAGGGAAGACAAGACTAATGTAAAAACAAAAGAGAGAGCATACAACAAAACAAAAACTAGTGGGAAGACAGAGGATTGCGAAGCTTTTAAAACCCTGCAGAGAGCAACCGAAAGAATCATTAGGAGAGAAAAGATGAAATATGAAAGCAAGCTAGCAAACAGTATCAAAGTGGATACTAAATTTTTTTAAAATAGAAGAGAGATGAGAGTGGATATAGGACCGCTAGAAAAAGAGGCCAGAGAAATAACAATGGAGGCCAAGGAGATGGCAGATGAGCTAAATGAGTATTTTGCATCAGTCTTCACTGTGGAAAACACCAGCAGTGTGCCAGCTGTTGAAGGGTGTGAGGGAAGAGAAGTAAGTGCAGTTACTATTACAAGGGAGAAGGTGTTCAAAATGCTGAATGACCCAAGGGTACAGAAGTCACCCGGGCCAGATGAATTGCACCCAAGGGTTTTGAAACAGGTAGTGGTAGAGATTGTGGAGGCATTAGTAATGATCTTTCAAAAGTCATTGGACTCCGGCATGATACCAGAGGACTGGAAAATTGCAAATGTTACTTCACTCTTTAAGAAAGGAGGAAGAAAACAAAAAGGAAATTATAGATCAACTAGCCTGACCTCAGTGGTTGGGAAGGTGTTGTAATCAATTGTTAAGAATGAGTTTAGTGCTTGCTGACACATGACAAGATGGTACAAAGTAAGCATGGTTTCCTTCAGGGAAAATCCTGCCTGATGAACCTGCTGGAATTCTTTGAGGAGATTACAAATAGGATAGATAAAGGGGATGCAGTGGATGTTGTATATTTGGACTTTCAGAAGGCCTTTGACAAGGTGCCACACATGCCGCTGCTTACCAAGTTAAGAGTCCGTGGTATTACAGGAAAGTTACTGGCATGATCAGAGCATTGGCTGATTGGTAAGAGACAATGAGTGGGAATAAAAGGATTCTTTTTTGGTTGGCTGCCAGTGGCCAGTGGTGTTCCACAGGGGTCAGTGTTGGGATTGCTTTTTATGCTGTTTACCATCTTTCCTTTCAGTTAGTCCTGACAAAGGGTCTCGGCCCGAAACATTGACAGTGCTTCTCCTTATAGATGCTGTCTGGCCTGCTATGTTCCACCAGCATTTTGTGTGTGTTGTTTGAATTTCCAGCATCTGCAGATTTCCTCGTGATAGCTCTAGATGATGGACTAGATGGTTTTGTTGCCAAGTTTGCAGATGATATGAAGATTGATGGAGGGGCAGGTAGTGTTGAGGAAACAGGATGGTTGCAGAAGAACTTACAGATTATTAGAATGGTCGTAAGAGGAGCAAATGAAATACAATGTTGGAAAATGCATGGTCATGTACTTTGGTTGTAGAAATAAATGTACAGACAATTTTCTAAACTGGGCGAAAATCCAGGGATCTGAGATGCAAATGGACTTGGGCAGAACACCCTAAAGGTTAACTTGCAAGTAGAGTCAGTGATGAAGAACGCAAATGCAACATTAGCATTCATTCAAGAGGTCTAGAATACAAGAGCAAGGATGTGATGCTGAGGTTTTATAAAGCACTGGTGAGGCCTCACCTATAGTATTGTGAACAGTTTTAGGCTCATCTAAGAAAAGATGTGCTGACATTGGAGAGGGTTCCGAGGAGGTTCACAAGGATGATTCCGGGAATGAAAGGGTTATCATATGAGGAATGTTTGGTGGCTCTGGTTCTGTACTCGATAGAATTTAGAAGGATTGGGGGTGGGGGGGGAAATCTCATTAAAACCTTTTGCACATTGAAAGGCCTGGACAGAGTAGATGTGGAAAGGATGTTACCTATG
The DNA here is from genome assembly GCF_030144855.1 of Hypanus sabinus. NCBI lineage: Eukaryota > Metazoa > Chordata > Chondrichthyes > Myliobatiformes > Dasyatidae > Hypanus > Hypanus sabinus. Next base: position 159,320,334 of record NC_082706.1, read on the forward strand.
GTGGGTGAGTGTAGTACAAGAGGGCACAGCCTCAGGATAGAGGGACATCCATTTAAAACAGAGATATGGATAAATTTCCTTAGCCAAAGGATGCTGAATTTATGGAATATCTTACCACATGTAGCTATGGAGGCCAGGTTGTTAAGGCAGAGCTGTACTTAAGGCAGAGCTTGATTGGACACAGCATCAAAAGGTTACGGGGAGTGGGGCTGAGGAGAGGGAAAACGGATCAGCCATGATTTGAATGGCAAGTAGACTCAATGGGCTAATTCTGCTTCTATGCCTTTTGGTCTTATAATTGATTTTTAAGCTATAAAGAAAACGACAATGTAACAGCTGGATCTAACAACACTGATGACTTAAGTACAGCAAAAGGGTTGGCTCGGGGTGGAAAGAATAGACAATCCTATCAATTGTGTCCAATCATCATTCTTAGACATTAGATAGCAGAATTCTGCTTAGTTGAGAATTAACCAATCAGGAGGGATGGACAATGAAAGTTGCGTATACATACCACTGAACTAGACATGCTAAGGCATCATCCCCGATGAAGATGGTGGAGTTTGTCATCAAACCGTCAGTTAAAATCAACACATGAACATGGCTAGAAGCCCGAGAAGAGTTTATGCATCCATATACAATTTTTATGTACAATGATTTTAAGTAGAAGACTCAGTACAAGATATTCAAGTTTACTGAGAAAATAAAGAGGTAAATTGTCAGAAAGACTGAAGAAACATGATAGAAGCATGTTATGTCACTGAACAGTGAAGTGTTGATGAAAGGCAATGTGGAGAATTGTGAAATTATCTATTTTTTCCAGAATAATGAAAATCAAAATTGGTATTTGTGGTATATTAATAAATGGTGATAAGTCAATCAAATGTATATGCTAATATTTAATTTTTCTGCAAGAACAAGTACAGAAAACAATTAGAAAGGGAAGGAATATACTGTCCTTGTTTTAAGGAAGTTACAGATCAAGTGCAAGAAGACTTTCTAAGATTACATGAAAGGTAGGGTTTTGTGCAGTGACTAAATACAGCACCAGTAATCCAGAGAGGAACTGAAATCCTCTCATGAAAGCTGTGGAATTTTAACTTAATTATCCTGGAATTTAATTAAAAGAGCAGCTAGTTAGTAATGCCTCTTGTAAATGATCAAATATGATCATTTACTTATATGTATATATGTATGTGTGAAAGACAATTTCCCAAAAATACAAATATTAAATAAACTGTATCCAAGGATCTTGAGAGTCTAGAACAGGGGTCAGCAACCTTTACCACTGAAAGAGCCACTTGGACCCGTTTCCCACAGAAAAGAAAACACTGGGAGCCGCAAAACCCGTTTGACATTTAAAATGAAATAACACTGCATACAACGTTTTTTTTGCCTTTATGCTATGTATAAACAAACTATAATGTGTTGCATTTATGAAATTGATGAACTCCTGCAGAGAAAACGAAATTACATTTCTGCATGCAACAAAAACATTTTGAACTCCGAAAAAAAGACGTTGGGTTGAAAGTTACTTTTAAGTAAAATATTCAATGTCTATTTGAGTCCTTCTTGTATTTATGAAAAACGCCGAACTTAAATTTTCCGCCAGCAGCAAACCAAAAATAACGTCAGCCAGCTGTCATCCTGAAAAATGAAAGGACTATTTCACTGAACAATGAAAAAATATGAATATAAGTAAAATAATAGGCAATTAAAATATTTATCATACTTGGTTAATGGGATTTCTGCTCCTGGACCTCAGCGCACAGCGTCTGCACATCAGGGCTGTATGATGTCACCTTCATCTTTACACAGGATCGCAAGCTGTCATCTGTGAGGTTTTCAATATCACTCCATTTGTGTTTCTGAGCAAGAACGGCCTTCTGACGGGCAACATCTTCAAGGTCTGCTGTCAAGCGTCTAAACTTGGACACCCATATGTCTTTGTCGGCTATGTCGGCCAGTTCCATCTCAAGATCAGGTTGACTCACACCTGCCAATGCAGTCGTATTCAGTAGGGAAGGATCGATGCTTAAGGGAGTGACCGGGAAGGATAATGTGTTTTTTTCCTCTCTGAACTCACAGAAGCGTTTCCCAAACGATGTTTGCATTGCGATGATTGCAGAATGTAAATACTCCGAAATTATCATGTCGTGACCTTGTTTGAACTCTCTCAAATTGGGGAAGTGAGACAAAGTGCCTTTCTGTAAATCTCTGGCAAGCACTGTCAACTTGCGCTCGAATGCCAAAACATCCTCCAACATGTGCAGGGCTGTACATCCTTTCCCCTGAAGAGCTGTGTTCAGCGTGTTCAGGTGCGCTGTCATGTCTACCATGAAGTGTAGCTTTTCCAGCCACTCTGGCTGTTCCAGCTCAGGAAAGGTGAGCCCTTTGCTGCCCAGGAAAGTTTTCACTTCTTCCAGACACGCGACAAAGCGTTTCAGCACCTTCCGTCTGGACAGCCAGCGATAAAAACACGTTGTAGCGGTGTCAGTAAACTGCAGTCAAAGATAGCTTTATTCGAACTAAACAGCCTTGCTTTTAAGCCTCCCTCAACCCAGCCCCCATGGACGCAGATGCTGCAAAAGACGCGTACTCACAAACCCCCGTAGGCTATCTCCCTTAGCCGGAATGCTGGCTAATTGTGAGCCGTTTCGGATGTGGCAGGAAATGTGTCGCTACACTTAGGTTGTACAAGATCACCATAATTACATTTCAAAAGCTAACAAACTAACATAAAATACATTTTAATTAAATACTGACCAATTATTTCCCAAAGCCACAGGGAGCCGCAGCACAGAGGTGAAAGAGCCACAAATGGCTCGGGAGCCGCAGGTTGCCGACCCCCGGTCTAGAAGGAGAGAATCTCAGTAGCAAGCTCTCCATGGAGTTTACCTCCCCATGACCCTTCATATTCTCAAACATGGATTATCTTGTACCAAATCCTCTTCTCAAACACATTAGTTCTTACAGAGTCAGAGTCACAGAAGAGCACAGCACAGAAACAGGCCCATCTAGTCCGTACTGAACCATTTAAATTGCCTAAACTCATCGACCTGCTTCCGGACCATAGCACTCCACACCCCTGCCACATAACTATACAAACTTCTCTTTTTTTACACTCACACACATATACACATATAGATATACATACACACACACATATAAAAAACGTGCTGGCAGATCATTCTACACTCTCAGCACTTTGAGCAAAGAAGTTTCCCCTCTTGTTCCCTTAAGCATTTCACCTTTCACCCCTAACTCTTAACTGTAGTCCCACCCAACCTCTGGAAAAAGCCTGCTTGCATTTACCCCGGCTATAACCCTCATAATTTTGTTTACGTCTATCAAATCTCCCTTCGATCTTCTACTTTCCAAAGAATAAAGTCCTAACCTACCTATATTTCCTTATAACTGAGGTCCTCCAGCCCCAGCAACATCCTTGTAAATTTTCTCTGAAGTCGTTCAACCTGATTTATATCTTTCCTGTGGGGAGGTGACAAAACTGCACACAATACTCTAAAGCATGTCTCAACAATGTCTTATACAACATCAACATAACATCCCATCTCCTGTAATCAATACTTTGATTTAGGAAGGCCAATGTGCCAAAAGCTTTCTTTACGACACTCATCTACCTATGACACCAATTTCAATGAATTATGGATCTGTCTTCCCAAATCCCTCAGTTCTACAAAACTTTGCAGTGCCCTACCATTTATTGTGTAAGACCTCCCTGGTTGGCCCTACCGAAGTGCAATACCTTGCACTTGCCTGTACTAAATTCCATCTGGACAGCAACACGCACAAAATGCTGGTAGAACACAGCAGGCCAGGCAGCATCAATAGGGAGAAGCGCTGTCGACGTTTCAGGCTGAGACCCTTCGTCAGGACTAACCGAAAGGTTAACGAAGGATCTCGGCCCGAAACGTCGACAGCGCTTCTCCCTATTGATGCTGCCTGGCCTGCTGTGTTCTACCAGCATTTAGTGTGTGTTGCTGTTTAAATTCCATCTACAATGTTTCAGCCCAGTTTTCCACATGGCCCAGATCCCACTGCAATGTCCGATAGTCTTACTCAGTTGTCCACTCCACCCCGAATCTTGGTGTTATCCACAAATTCGTTGATCCAGTTAACCACATTATCACCCAGATCATTGATATAGATGACAAACAACAATGGACCCAGCACCAATCCCTGCGGCACTTCACTAATCATAGGCCTTCAGTCAGACAGACAGCCATCTGCTACCACTTTCTAGCTTATACCACAAAACCAATGTCTAATCTAACTTACTACCTTATCTTGAATGTCTAGCAAATGAACCTTCCTGACCAACCTCCCATACAGGAACTTGTCAATGCCTTACCAAGGTCCGTGTAGACAACATCTGCTACCTCGCTGTCATCAACTTTCCTGGTAACTTCCTTGAAAAGCTCCACAAGATTGGTTAAACATGACCTACCAAGCACAAAGCCATGCTGACTACTGCTGAAAAGTCCCTGATAATCGAAATACTCAAATACCTGGTCCCTTAGAATACATTCTAATTACTTTCACACTGTTGATGTCAGGCCTATAATTTTCTGGTTAGTATTTAAGGCCTTTCTTAAAACGTGGAATATCATTAGCTATCCTCCCATCCTTTGATGTCACTAATGACAATTTAAATCTCTCTACTCGGGTCCCTGCAATTCCTGCACGAGCCTCCTGCAGGGTCCAAGGGAACACCTTGCCAACCTCTGGATATTTATCTACCCTAATTTGCCTCGAGACAGCAAGCACCTCCTCCTCGGTAATCTGTATAAGGTCCATGATCTCGCTGCTGTTTTACCTCACATTTATAGATTCTGTGTCTGTCTCCCAAGTAGAGATGCAAAACATCCATTTAAGATCTCACCCATCTCTTTTGACTCCACGCATAGAGATTACCATTCTGATCTTTCGGAGGACCAACTTTGTCCCTTGCAATACCTTTGTTCTTATCATTTCTGTAGAAGCTCTTAGGATTCTCCTTCACCTTGTCTGCTAGAGCAACCTCACATCTTCTTTTAGCCCTCCAATTTCTTTTTTTTAAGTATTCTCCTGCATTTTTTATACTTCACAAGTAGCTCAGTTGCTCTACCTTCTTATACCTGCAATGCACCTCTTTTTGTTTTAAACCAGGGTCTCAATGTCCCTTGAAAACCAAGGTTTACTAAACTCGCTATCTTTGCCTCTTATCCCGATAAGCTTCGTACTCTCAAAATTTCACATCTGAAGGCCTCATACTTACCAAGTGCACATTTCCCTGAAAACAGTTTGTCCCAATCCACACTTGCCAGATCCTTTCTGATACCATCAAAATTGACCTTCCTCCAATTTACAATCTCAATCCATGGACCAGATCTATCTTTTTCCACTTTTACTTTGAAACTTAATTATGATCACTAGGTACGAAGCGTTTCCGTAAAGAATGTTGTGTTACCTACACTGACTTATTCCTCAATAAGAGATCAAGCACTACACTTTCTCATTGGGACCTCTACATACTGATTAAGGAAACTTTCGTGAACATATTTGACAAACTCGATCCCATTTAGTCCTTTTACAGTATGGGCATCTCAGTCAATACATAGAAAGTTAAAAATCACCTGCTATAACAACCTTATGCTTCTTGCAACAGTCTGTAAACTCTCTACTGATTTCTTCTCCTAAATCGAGCAGACTGTTGAGTGATCTACAGTACAGCCCCATTAATGTGGTTACACATATCTTATTCTTCAGTTCCACCCATAAAGCATCACTAGGCAAGTTCTCCAGTCTATCCTGTCTGAGCACTGACGTAGCATTTTCCATGACCAGTAACATCACTGCTCCCCCTTTAATCCCTCCCCCTCTATTGCAACAAAAAGAATGGAATGGAATATTGAGTTGCTAGTGCTGCCCCTCCTACAACCAAGACTCACTAATGGCTACAGTATCACAATTCCAAGTGTTGATCCATGCCCTGAGCTCATCTGCCTTTTGTACAATATTTCTTGCATTGAACACAAGTTCCATCATGCTTAACCTTAATATTCCGGGGTTTGGTTCATTTTGATGCAACAGAGCAGGAGGGATTAAAAGGGGAGGAGTGGTGTTACTAGTCAGGGAAAATACCACATTAGTGCTTAGTCAGGACAGACTGGAGAACCCACCTAGTGAGGTTTTATGGGTGGAACTGAGGAATAAGATATATATGGCTTCATTTGAGTTCTTAACATCTGCCTCCACAACCTCTCCACTCACTGTTCTGGCACACTGATTCCCATCCTTCTGCAAATCTAGTTTAAATCCCTCTGTGCAGTCCTTGCAAACCTTCCTGCTAGGATATTAGTACCCCTCCAGTTCAGGTGCAAACCATCTCTTCTGTACAGGTCCCACAATCCCTGGAGAAGAGCCCAATGATCCAAAAATCTGATGCCTTTCCTCCTATTCCAACTTTTAAGCCTCATGTTGAACTGTATGATCGTCATATTTTTGGTCTCACTAGGATGCAGCATGGGTAGCAATCCTGAGATCACAATGCTGGAGGTCCTATCCTTTAACTTAGCACCTAATTCACTGAATTTATTTTGCAGAACTTCTTCTCTTCTTACCCACGTCATTGGTACCTACATGAATCACGACCTCTGGCAGCTCATTCTCCCACTTCAGAATGCAGGGGACTCAATCCAAGACGTTCCAGACCCTGGCGCCCATGAGGCAACATACCATCCAGGAATCACAGTCTCATCCACAGAACCTCATTTCTGTTCCCATAACTAATGCAACCCCCATCACCACAGCTTGCCTCTTCTCCCCCCTTTCCTACAAGGCAAACAGTTTGGCAAAGAGAAATGCAGGATACCTGGTACCATCTGTGAGAATAAAGAGAAGAACAAATACTGTACCCTGCGCATATGAAATTTGGTGAGCATGAAGAATCAAGAACAATAAAGCAGAAAAGGAGGGTGAAGTCTGAGGTCATCAGCTCAATTAGTAAGAGGTATTAAGTGCAGAGAGCTTCAGAAATCTCAGATTGAGCCATAACCCTTATATAAAGGAAGCTGGTGATGGAATCTGAATGTCAAACAGATTTTGTAGAAGACTTCACATTACTATTTTGCCTGTAACTTTCTGAATGGACAGTTAACATAAAAGTTCTATCCTACTGTACAGCCATTATGAAGGTTCATAAAGATTAATGGAGATTCTTTTCTAGCAATTCTAATTTCGTACCTGACTTTTCCGATAATGGAAATAATCTTGCAAGGAACAGCTGGATTCTTCCACAGAAAACAGTGTTCTGTGACTTGGAAAGTCTTCTTAGGAGATCTGAAAAATTATTACAGATGAAATTTAAATAAGTACTTCAAAATTTAAAGTTCAAAGTAAATTTCTTATCAAAGTACATATATGTCACCATATACAACCGAGTTTCATTTTCTTGCAGGGATACTTACAATAGCAACACAATGGTACATGCAAGTAGGAGATTATGGGCTAGTAAAATGACATAGTTCCATGTTGCCTCGGTATTATAAAATAAAATTATGTAGCCAAATTAATTTCTTTGTAGCAAATTGTTTTTGCTTGGTTACTTCATCAAATGACTACAATTGCATCTCAAGACAGGAGAATTTGGATGATTACATGCACTGATACACCGAATTGCAAAGCTCAACTTCAAACACATGACACACTGGGATGAGGATGCATGAGATCTTTACACGATATAATGCAAGACAAATGTGTCACAAGGAAACCAGAATAAAGCTGAATTTAATTAATCCAACAAAGTAAAATTACACAGAGAGCAAGAGTCTGTTGAATGTAAATTAAGACAAGTTGTAAATAGAATAATTACAAATTTTAATGGAGTTATCCTTGGTCTTGCATATTTTAGCCATTATTTTTAACATTCTCCAGCCAAATTTAGAAGCACACAATTTCAATAATAATTTTAACAACAATGATCCTCAGTATTTCACTGGTGGTCAGTTTTAATTGTTCTGAGCCTTTCCCATTTTACACAAACCTTGTACCACAGTGCACAGTTGAGGATACAAGATTATGAAGGTCACTAATTAAGAGTACCAGTGGGTATCTGGTTGCAGGCAGATAATCTGGGTCAGAACAAGTAAACTAAATTTACCAAGGTGGTAATAAAGTATTAAACAAGTAAATTAAGAGTAGAACACTGAGCCAGAGCATCAAGATGATTTTGAAACACGAAAGGTCACATCCCCGAAGCAAGAGAATTTTATGACAGAATGCTCAATAAAAAATGACGCTCCCCTAACACCATTCACCACTCCGTGTATAAGAAACAAAAAATAATGAAGAACTTTATTGATTCCTATTAGGAAATAAAAGTGTATTCCAGTTAATTGGTACACAGCAGAGCCAGTATATTTTGGCCCAATTAAGCAGCTGCCAAAGTTTCATGGAAATGGTTAAAAAGATCAAAAAAAACCGCTGTTTAACCGAGTAACAAATTAAGTATTTATATAAAATACAGAACAAATTAGAATGCTACCAATCACAAACAAGAGAAAATCTGCAGATGCTGGAAATCTGAGCAACACACACAAAATGTTAGAGAAATCAGCAGGCCAGGTGGCATCTAGGAAAAGACTACAGTCGACGTCTCGACCCGAAATAATGGTAGAATGCTACCAATACCACTATAGTACTATAAAACTATGTATTAGTTCCTAATAGTTATCCGCTAAGGAATTTATCCAGTGTGTCATGTACCCCGTGACTGGGTTACCAAACCAGCAGAAATGGAATGATACGTTGGGGTCTGGTGGTACTGTAACTAAAAGTGTTTATTAGTAAACGAAGTAATACAGTACTATAAAATGCAAATATACATGTGAAACAGGTCAGCAATAATATATACAGAAGTATGGATATAGGATTCAGAAACTAAGCTCTTTCAAAGTCTAGGGGTAAACAAATAGTCTTAAGATGATGCGGAGTTTAGTTCATTTTTAAGTGGAGGTAGTTGGTGGTGTACCATGGGGAGGGGGAGGGGGAGAGGTTGCGGGCAAACCTTCCGTTATCTTCTCGTCCTGTTGTGCTGTTGCGGTCACTGACTTTGACCCCGCCGTTCCCAGCCAGACCATTCTTCAGTGGTGAGCCTGTCACCCAGGCGAGGGTGGACACACATACAAGCCCCCACCGGTCTGCCTTCACAAACTGTGAGCCTCTGATCGATTCTCCCGACTTGATCCTCCAAGCCCCCACCTTCCTGTGGGTGCACAATGCTCTTTCAGTGTCCTGGAGCGCCTCTGCCTGTGTCTCAGCAGACTTGCTATTTTATCTCCCGACAGGGCATCGTCTGTCCATCAAACTGGCTACTCCTTGCTGTCTCAGCAAGAGTGTTAACAAGCAAAGAAGAGTGTCCTTGTGGCAAAGGTAAATAATCTGTGAAGAAGCCATAATACTAAATCATGTGTCTCTCTCTTGTCTGTGTAGGATGCCTCCCCAACTCTTCTTTTCTCTCTCTATCTCTCATTAGCGGCACAAACAGTGTCCAAAAGCCAGACTCATTCTCCCGACATTTTAAAGTAGTTGTCCACAGAAAATATGAACCTTAGGGGTACGTAACAAGTGTATGTTGCTGTATTCTTTTGATTAAGTGTAAATGATCAAAATCAGCACAGATACCTAGTGCAAACAATGGATCATCTTCATTTTCATTATAACATTCAACAAATATCCTGAATGTTATAATGAAAATGAAGATTATCCATTGTCACTAGATAATTTGCACTGTACCAACAATAGTTATTCTATGCAATTTGCTTTACAGATATTCCCTGCTATCCGAAGGTGGAACATTCTATGAAACCTTTCATAAGCCGAAATAATACTGACATACAGTAAAAGCAGGAATGATATGATAAATATTCAGCCTACATGAAATAGAAAAATTGTATGTACGGTGTAGATTCACTTATCAAAAATGGGGAAGACAGCGAGCCAAAATCGGCTTGGAGAGAGAAAAAAAATAATCAGAACATACACACATACGCACACAACTGCCCGCACAAGGCTTCACGGTCATGGTAGTCTTTCTTGGGGTAAACACACATTTAACGTGGGCATCTTTTTTTTGTAAAAGCTAAAATCTTCTTTGGTTAGCGAAAACAGGTACTAATGTAGGTCTTCTGTAACAGTGAAATGTCATAAAGCAAACGTTCGAAAAACGGGGATCACCTGTAATTATCTATGCATAATACATTTGCAGATTTAATTCTTACTTTCCAAAGTATGTGTGTTGTGTGTACCACTGTGCCTTACACTGTGGTCCAGAGAAACATCTTATTTGGTGGTATACATGTATGTATGTAGTTAAATGACCATAAACTAATTGACTTGACGAAGAGAGCTACTTGGAGAAAAAACAGCTGTAGTCAACAGGGCACAGCAGAAGGAAAACAGCTTCCTAGATCTTGAGTATAACAGAGATAAACAGCTTTGTTAAGTATTATGCCAAACTTCTACAGTCATCCCTCCTTATCCACGGATTCCGCGTGCGCGGATTCAACCAACCGCAGATCAGGAAAACCCGGAAGTTCTCTCTCCAGCACTCGTTGTTTGAGCATGTACAGACTATTTTTTCTTGTTATTCATTATTCCCTAAACAATACAGTACAACAACTATTTACATAGCATTTACATCGTATTAGGCATTATAAGTCATCTAGAAATGACTTAAAAGTACGGGCAGTCCCCGGGTTATGAATGAGTTCCATTCCTGAGTCCGTCTTTAAGTCGGATTTGAAGTTGGAACAGGTACATCCAGTATTATTTAGCGTCAGTTAGTGAAACGTTTTCCTTAGTATATAGTACATATTTTACCTTTCTATGTATATAAAACACTTAAGAAACATACATATTTCAATAACTAAACCAGTGCATTGCTTAGTAATAATTGTAGCTTTCATCGGAGCAGGGTCTTTCACATGCTCCATTAAAATTGTTCCGATCGTTGACCGACTGTAGCCTAACCCTTTTCCAATGACCGATGGCGTTTCACCTCTTTCCGATCGCTTTATTACTTCCACTTTATTTTCAATCGTGATCGTGATTATTTTCGTGAACAGAAACACCGCGGATTCAGAGCTGGGCCGCCGGGTCATAATGTCCACTGCACTGAACATGTTAAATATAAAGTCCAGGGTTCTGCTAGGTCCTAAAGACCACCGCACTGAGCCAGGTTGAATAAGGGCCTTGAGCGTCCGCATTTTTTGGTATCCACGGGGGGGGGGGGGGGGGGGGGGGGTCTCAGAACCAATCCCCTGCAGATAAGGAGGGCTGACTGTACTCTGTTGAACATATGCTGTCTGGGTGAATCATGGCCTGATACTGCAATTCAAATGCACAGGGACACAGGAAGCTGCACAGAGAAATGGACTCTGCACAACGCATCATGACCATGGCTCTTCACAACACTGGTTACAAGAAGCACTATATCAAAAAGACAACATATATCATCAAAGAGCCCCACCAGCAATGTTCCCTCCAAGGTGCACGCGTGTGCTTGCACGCACATCTTTTGCTACTAGCACACAAAACTTTGTTACCCTTTACCCAGCTGGCATGTTAGGTATATTTCACAATCATACACAATCACATTTCCTTTTCTGGTTTCTGCAGATGGTGTTGACAACGAGGAGCTTGCGATGAATGGTCTGCAGATTTTAGAACTGGCTTATTTATACTGTTGATATTGAAGAACTTATTCAGTGAATACAGGTTGTTGTCACTGGGCAAAGAAAAAATGCAGAGCACAAGGTATTTGCACACAACCATCATTACAAATTGCAGGGAACATTGCCCACCATCCAGACCATGACATCCTGTCACAGTTGTTATCAGTCAGGAGGTATAGAAACCTTAAGTCCCAACACCTGGTTCACAGACAACTGCTTTGTTTCAACCATTCAATTGTTCAACAAACAGCAAAACCTCATCAACACAGTTCAGCACTATAATCACTTTGCACAAGAATGCAGTTTTTTTTTTGTTCTGCGTTCTTTCTTATAAATATTATGCCTGTGCAGATAACAAGAAACTTGACTTTGACTTTTTGGATGTAAATAAATCCTGTATTTCTAACCAATTCCCATATTGATCTGTTATTTTCACAAACGAGTCTTGCAGATGAACTTAACTGCAATGGACTGGAGCATCTACCACATCCTTCAGCCAAGTGCATTCTATGTGCTTCTTTCAAGGGTTGTTTACTCACTGATCCTTTAGCTGAGAAAGGAGAGTGTGATAAAGTTCCCCTGCCCGTGAATAACCTGATGCCATAGGACTTCATGGTTTCTAAATTCAACATTGAAGACTCCCAAAGCAGCTCTCTCCTGTGCACATTATAGACCTGTCCTCCCCAATGTGATAAAGATATTCATGCATTGTGATGGAGGTGTAAAACAAGTTGTCAATAAAATATGATTTTGAGAGGCAAACATGAACTTCAAGTTAGGCTTGATTAATCTGACAGCATTCCCAATTTAGATACCCAATAGTTCTGGCAAAGTACTTTGCAACCAACGATTTCTTCAGATTTGGCAGCAAAGTTGATAACCAGATGGTTCTTTTTTCGCCCCCCAGTAACAGAACAACCAAATGGCTTGCTGGGCCATTTCAGAGAGCTACATCTGAACTCTGTTGCTGCAGATCAGGAGCTACACAAGCCAGATTATGCAAGAAGGCAGATCTCCACGTTTGAAAGGTGGTGAAACTAAATGTGCTCGGTGCAACTATTCAATAATTTTGTACCATTATTACTGATGCCTAGAAAGTTTAATTTAAATTAATCATGAAGAGCAACTCCATGTTGATCTAATTTGTAAGAGTCAGGAAAGGACCAGTTCATTTGAGTTCACTTACCATTGCACATTCTCAACAGGTAGTTTTTTCCAGCAGAGTAAAATGTTGCCTGAAAGCGAAATAACAATTGTTACCACAGCCACTTTACAAAATTGCCCCACAATCCCACCCAACATATCTATTTCTCATACTGTTTCCATCATTTATGGAAGGAAATGAACAGTCAACATTTTGGGCTGAGACCCTTAATCAGGACCATCATTATCATCGATTTTATTTGATTTCTTCTGCTTTCCAGTACAGATACTTCAAATTCCTCCACTTCTTTTATGTTCTTCAAATAAAACTGTATCCTACATTTTCCCACTTCAGATAAAAGCATGTTTATTCAAAATATTAACTATTTCACTCAGATACCACCTGACCCGTATTTCAGATGACTTTGAAACAAAAACTTGGCATATTCACAAATAAGTCCCTTTTGAAAGAAATAGGTCATATTCCAAAATGCCAATGAAATAGAGTCAGAAAGGAAGAACACAAAATACTGCAATGGGGAAGTATGATAATTTTATTGCTAATAAAAACCAATTTCATCTAAAATAGAGGTTTCTGTATGATATCATTTCTATTGTGCATTTATTTCCCTTTCTTCACACTTTGTATAGCTCTTGACCAAAGTCATGAAAGCAAATAATCTCATCTGAGGTACTTGACATTCTGCAATGGCAATAATTTCTTTGTGAAGTGCCTCATCCAGGCCTATAACTTCAAAGTTTACCCCAATTTATTTCACTCACTAAAACAAAGGCTGAGAAATCAATTTGTGAAATAAATTCACTGCGCTTTGTTCATTGTAAAATTGTCTATTTCATTTGAACAATTAACTCAAGCATTACTTACAGATTTCCAAGTTCCAACATTTTTTTCTACGAAAGTGAATATTTTGTCACATTGATCAAGAGGAAGGCAATCAAGAACATCACCGAGCAGTAAGAAGGGTGTTGTTGCAGAGCAGATACCTACATGTACACAAAACATGAGATTATTGCATGAAAGCATATGTATTAGCTGTAATAGTACATAATTAAATATTGATGTTACAGTCACTTGTGTTTCTCACCAATAAACAAAACACTTAATCATAAATCTTTAGTCACATCAATAAATTCAAAAACCAAGTTGTACACAATTATTAACGATTCAAATAGATAAATAACTCTTCTCCGCCCTTAGTTAAAGATTCATAGAACACTACACCACAGAATAGGCACTTTAATAGTTCAGCATAGACTAGATGGGCCAAAGTCCACTAGATTGCTGAGTCCATTCAACTTTCACCTGGGCAATATTCCTCCAAGCGGTCCTCCATCTATGCTGGGTCTCACCAATGCAGAGGAGGCCACATTAGGAGTACAGGACATAGTAGATGACCCCAACAGATTGGCAGGTAAAACCTTGCCTCCCCAGGTAAGACTATTTGGGGCCCTGAATGGAGGCGAGGGAGGTGGTGAATGGGCAAGTGTAACACTTCTTCTGCTTGCAAGGTTAAGTGCCAGAAGGGAGATTAGTGGGGAGGGACAAATGGAGAAGGGAATCACGGAGAGAGCGATACCTGTGGAAAGCAGAGAGCGGTGGGGGTGGGTGGGGAAGAAAAAGGTAAAGATGTGTTTAGTGGCAGGATCCACCACTGATGCTGCCCTCACACCCATCTCCTCCATATTCACGCTCTCCTCACCTTCCCCCTGACTTTAACAGGGATTGAGTTCCTCTTGTCCTCATCTACCACCCGATGGGCCTCCACATCCAACACGTTATTCTCTGCAATAACCGCTGTCTTCAATGGGACTCTACCACCAAACACACCTTTAGCTTCCCCCCCACCCTGACCATTCACCTCTTCTATCAAATGGGGGACCACTTTGTTGAGCACCCCTTTGCTAAATTCGCAAAAAAGATCTGTATTTCCCAGTGGCCAAACATTTAAATTCCAATCCACATCCCCATTTCTATTCTTACACGTCAGTCCACGGCCTCCTCTACTGTCATAATAAGCCCACTCTCAGGTTGGAAGAGAAATACTTCATATTCCATCAAGGTAGTCTCACCACTGATAGCATAAGCAATAATTTATCTAACTTCTAATTTCTCCCCCTTGCCCTCTTTTTCAATTCCTTACTCTGCCTCCAAATTGAAGCAGCAGAGATGTGGTTTTTGAGGAGGATACAAAGAATATCATGGACAAAACGAATATCTAATGAGGATGTCATGAACAGAACAAGCAAAAAAGAGAAATAATTTATGAGATCATGAAAAGGCAACGTAACTTCATTGGACATGTGATTAGGAAAGTGGAGTTAGATTGCACAGTAATTATGGGAAAGATTGAAGGGAAGAAAGTGAGAGGAAGGCAAAGACAAATGATGATGGAGACAGCAGTCAGAGAACTGGAAATGAATACCAATAAATTGATCCACTTGACCCGAAACAGGAGTGTGTGGGTCATGGCAGTCAAAGCTCAAACTGGGCATGGCACCTGATGATGATGATGACTCTGCCTCCTCCCTTACCTCTTCCCTCCTTTCTCCCATGGTCCCCTCCTAACAAATTCCTTCTTCTGCAGCCCTTTGCCTTTTCCACCTATCACCTCCCAGCTTCTTTCTTCATGCCTCCCCTCCCCCACCCTCCTGGCTTCACCTATTTAGCTTGTACTTTTTCCCCTCTCCCCCACCTTCTTATTCTGCCATCTCCCTCTTCCTTTCCAGTCCCGAGGAAGGGTCTCAGTTCAAAACATCAATTGTCTATTGATTTCTATGGATGCTGCCTAACCTGCTGAGGTAAAGGAGAGGGTAAATTTGAGTCTCATAAAAAGCATTAAGGTGTACAAGTTCACAAGTCTTGATAGAATATACCCAATATTATCGAGAGAGACAAGAGATGAGATTGTTGGGGTCTTGACCAATATCTTTATGTCTTCTCTTAGCCACAGGCAAGGTCACAAAGGAATGGTAAGGAACTAATGTTGTTCCATTAATCAACAAGTGAACCAGGATTGATTTTAGAAACTATAGACTGGCAAGTCTCATGTCAGTGGTTGGGAAAATACTGGAGAGAATTCCTTGAAATAGGATTTATGAGCATTTGGAAAACCATGGCCTAATTAGTAAGAGACAGCATGGCTTTGTGTCTTTGTGACAGCAAGTCGTGACTTACTAAATTGATTGACATTTTTGATGAGGTGTCAAGGGTGATTTAACAAGGTAGAGCTGGCAATGTTGTTTACTTGGATTTTAAGCAAGGTGTCTGTCAAGATCCCTCATAGGAGGCCCGTCAATAAGATTAAGATGTATGGGATCCATCATGAATTGGCCATTTGGATTCAAAATTGTTTGCGCATGAAAGACAGAGGATAGTGGTCCAAGGCATTAATTCCAGCTGCAGCTCTGTGATTAGGGGTTTTCTGTAAGGATCTGTTTTAGAACCGCTAATGTTTGTGATGTACATAAAAGACCTGGATGAAAATGTAGATGGGTGGATTAGCAAAGAATACAGCAGGATTTACGTCAGTTGCAGATATGGATGGAGAAATAGCAGATGGATTTTAACTGGACAAACATGAAGTGTTCACCTTGGTAGGTCAAATGTAAGTAAACAGAACACTGTTAAGGAGAGTACTCTGAAAGTGGCAACATAGATTGGTAAGGTGGTTAAAAAGGCAAATGGTAACATAACTTATTGACTAGAACTCAATGCCTCATGTTGTAACTTTATAAAACTCTCTTTAGGCCACATCTGGAATATTGCATACAGTTCTGGTTGCCCCATTATAGGAAGGATGTTGAGGCTTAGGAGAGGGTGCAAAGAGGTTTACCAGGATGCCGCCTGGATTAGAAGGCAGGTTACACCAAGAGGTTGGACAAATAAAGACTGCTTTCTCTAGAGTGGTGGAGATTGAGGGGAGGTCTGATAGAGGTTTACAGGATTATGAGAGGCAAACAGAGTAGGCAGACAATTTTTGCACAGAGTTGAAATATCACATACCAGAGGGCATGCATTTAAAGTGAGAGGGGGCAAGTTCAAAGGAGATGCAAGGAACAATGTGTTTTTTTTTTAAAAGCACAAAGCATGGTGGATGCCTCGAATGTGCTGCCTGGGGTGGTGGGAGAAGCAAGTACATTAGGGATTTTTAAGAGACATTTAGATACATATGAATGTGACAGAAATGAAGGATATGGACATTGTGTAGGTAGAACAGATTAGTTTAGTTGGCTACTTGATTACTAATTTAATTGATTCAGCACAACATTGTGGGCCAAAAGGTCCATGTGCTGAATTGCTCCATGTACCACACTCCTACTGCTTACTGTGCAAGTCCTTAATGGCCCAGAGGGGAGGGAAAGGAAGAAAGCAGCAATAATAGGATACTCTATAGTTAGAGCGTCAGACAGGCAATTCTGTGAAAGGCAAGAAAGAAACAGAGATGCTAGTTTGCCTCCCAGGTGCCAGGGTCCGGAATGTTTCTGATCATGTCCACGATATCCTTAAGTGGGAAGGTGAACAGCCAGAGCTCATGGTACATATTGGTACCAATGACATAGGTAGGAAAAGGGAGGAGGTCCTGAAAACAGACTACAGGGAATTAAGGGAGTTAAGAAGGAAGTTGAGAAGCAGAACCTCAAAGGTAGTAATCTCAGGATTACTGTCTGTGCCACGCGACAGTGAGTAAAGGAATAGAGTGAAGTGGAGGATGAATGCATGGCTGAAGGATTGGAGCAAGGGGCAGAGAATCAGATTTCTGAATCATTGGGACCTCTTTTGGGGCAGGCATGACCTGTACAAAAAGGACAGGTTGCATTTGAATCTGACGGGGACCAATATCCTGGCTGGGAGGTTTGCGAAGGCTATTGGGGAGAGCTTAAACAAGAATTGCTGGGGAGTGGGAACTGAAGAGATGGAGAAAGGGGTTGTTGGTTCACAAATAGAGAAAGCTTGGAGACAGTGCAAGAGAGAGGGCAGGCAGGTGATATGAGAAAGGATGCGCTCAGACCGATGGTTCGAGATAAGTCTATTTTAATGCAAGAAGCATCATGATCAAAGTGGATGAGCTTAGAGCGTGTATCAGTACCTGGAGCTGTGACGTTGTGGCCATTACAGAAACTTGGATGGCTCAGGGGCAGGAATGGCTGAGAGTACCTGGCTTTAGATGTTTCAAAAAGCACAGGGAAAGAGACAAAAGAGGTGGGGGCGTAGCACTGCTGATCAGAGAGTGTCACAGCTGCAGAAAAGGAGGAAGTCATGGAGGGATTGTATACCAAGTCTCGTTGGGTGGAACTTAGAAACAGGAAGGGGTCAATAACTCTACTATTGGGTTGTTTTCAAAACACCCAGTAACAGGAACATCAAGGAGCAGATAGGGAGAGAGATTCTGGAAAGGTGTAATAATAACAGGGTTGTCTTTGTGGGAGATTTTAATTTCCCAAATATGGATTGGCATCTCCTAGAGCAAGAGATTCAGATGGGATGGAGTTTGTTAGGTGTGCTCAGGAAGGTTTCCTGACACAATATGTAGATCAGCCTACAAAAGGAGAGGCTGAACTTGATCTGGTATTGGGAAATGAACCTGGTCAGGTGTCAGGTCTCTCAGGAGAGCATTTTGGAGATAGTAATCACAATTCTCTCTTCCTTACCATAGCATTGAAGAGGGATAGGAACGTACTCGTTAAGAAAGCGTTTATTTGGAGTAAGGGGAAATGTGAAGCTATCAGGCAGGAACTTGGAAGCATAAATTGAGAACAGATATTCTCAGGGAAATGTACGGCAGAGATGTGGCAAATGTTCAGGGGATATTTGGGTAACATTCTGCTTAGGTACATTCCCATGAGACAGGGAAAGGAACCATACTGTACAAAGACTATTGAAAATTATTTATGTTACTACATGCAAGGTTTATTGAAAAAGTAAGGAGGCCTGAGATCCAAGGGGAGCTTGCTTTGTGGAACCAGAATTGACTTAATCACAGAAGGAAAAGAGTGGTTGTAGATGGGTCACATTCTGCATGGAGGTTGGTGATCAGTGGTGTGTCTCAGGGATCTGTTCTGGGACCCCTTCTCTTTGTGATTTTTATAAATGACCTGGATAAGGAAGCGGAGAGATGGGTTCGTAAATTTGCTGATGACACAAAGGTTGTAGGTGTTGTGGTTAGTGTGGTCAGAGGTTACAGTGGAACATTGATAGGATGCAAAACTAGGCTGAGAAGTGGCAGATGGAGTTCAACCCAGATAAGTGTGAGGTGGTTCATTTTGGTAGGTCAAATATGATGATAGAATATAGTGTTAATGGCAAGACTCTTGGCAGAGTGGAGGATCAGAGGGATCTTGGGGTCAGAGTCCTTAGGACACTCAAAGCTACTGTGCAGGTTGACTGTGTGGTTAAGAAGGCATACTGTGCATTGGCCTTCATCAACTGTGGTATTGAGTTTAAGAGCTGAAGAGTAATGTTGCAGCTATATAGGACCCTGATCAGCACCACTTGGAGTACTGGTCTCCTCACTACTGGAAGGATGTGGAAACTATAGAAATGGTACAGAGGAGATTTACAAGGATGTTGCCTGGATTGGGGAGCATGCCTTATGGGAATAGGTTGAGTGAACTCAGCTTTTTCTCCCTGGTGTGGCGTAGGATGAGTGGTGACCTAATAGAGGTATATAAGATGATGAGGGGCATTGATCACGTGGATAGTCAGAGGCTGTTTTCCAGGGCTGAAAAGGCTAACACTAGAGGGCACAGTTCTAAAATGCTTGGAAGTAGGTACAGAGGAAATGTCAGGGTAAGTTTTTTTTAAAAAACACAAAGAGTGGCATGTGCATGGAATGGGCTGCCGGCAATGGTGGTGGAGGCAGATATGATAGGGTCTTTTAAAAGGCTCTTGGATAGGTACATGGATCTTAGAAACATAGAGGGCAATTTCTACAGTTAGTACATGTTCGGCACAGCATTGTGGGCCGAAGGGCCTGGATTGTGCTGTAGGTTTTCTATGTTTCTAAAACTGTTTAATTTAAAAAACACCAAAAGTATGATGAGCTCTGAAAATCTAATTATGTTCAAAGTAGCAACATCTCCAGAATTAAATTAAATTTGAACAATTAGAGCTAGCTCCATAATTATTCCACCTAATTACCTGAAGTGTTAAAGGTATACTTAATTATCAGCTGATTATTGAAGGAAAATATTCGTAATACCATCCACTATACAACCTAACATATTTTGGCCTATAATCAAAAATAGTTAACAAACACTACAAAGCTAGACAACATTGCTCATTCTAAATGTCATCTTGAATATACACTTACCTTCAATGACTCCATTAATGCTCAGAGAGATAATAGACAAGAAATCTTCACATTCACCTTGGTCTAACTAAAAAGAGAAAATAACTTTCAAAAACAGTTGTAAAAAAGTCTGAGTGCTGCACAATCATTTGTTTTTAAAGGTTTGATAATTCTCATCAACTGTACCTGAGAAATCAAATTCACAAAAACACTTTATCCCTAGTAATCAGGCCTAAATTTCCTCAAGCTGATTAAAATCTTGCCAAATATCCTGCAAGACTTAGTCCAGCAGAATTTCAAGAAATCAATTTAATAAATAAATATAATTAATGACAAAAAGGGGAGAGGTTACATAGAAAAAGGGCAAAGTGCCACAAGATAAATTGATGAATTTTCTGCGGAAAACCTCCTATCACTGTATTTTAATTAAAAAGACAGATATTTGCCCATGACAAAAGAAATTCACCGAAAAAAAAAATTTGCTAAATTTGATATAATCTGGAATGTTTAACCCTCCATGGGTTGCCTCTAGGTGCTCCAGTTTCTTCCCACATGCCAAAGACATACAGATGTGTTAATAGGTTATTGGTGTAATTGGGCAGCACAGGATGATTGGGTTGAAAGGGCCTGTTACTGTCTGTATCTCTAAATAAATAAATGATTCAAATAATTTATTTGAATAGACTGTGGCTAGTAGTCAAGCACCCAAGTGAGAAGCGATAAAGTAATTATAAATCATGGACACAGTATCAGATTTCCCTACAACTAAACAGAGTTCAATGAAGTGATAATAATAATGGAACTTATAATTGTTAGAAATGTTCATCATCAGAAACTTATTACTGAAAACTTAACCATCATTTACAAACAGTTCTAAATAAAGATCTATATGAGATATTGATCTGGTAATGAAACAAAAACTCTAAAATGAGACACATTGAATACACTTCTTTTCATTATTTTGTAAATGTTAAACCTTAATACACATCCACATTTCCATTTGAACCACCTCAAATCACAATATTAAATATCTGGATACAAACTTAGTAGATATAATGGAATAATGATACCAGTTCTAGTATTCATAAAGAGATTAAGTTTCATTTTTCTTCCACCCCTTCCCAATTTTTTTTTTTATTACTGTGTTGTGTATTTAAGCTTGTCCAGCCTCAACAGATTTGGGACCACTAAATAACTTATTATTCAGTCACCATCCTTCTAGGTTTTATGTAGTTAAATACTGATACACAGTGAGGAATACAACAGTACTGGTAAAGTTAGCAAGCTTCCTAACTCCTCCATGGATCTAGGTTCGATCCTACTCTCTGTGTGGAGTTTACATATTCTACCCAGGTCTAAAGGGGTTTCTATAGGGTACTCCAGTTTCCTTTGATATCCTATGATATACTGAAGGGTACATTGGCTAGTGCAAATATCCTTCGAGTAGATAAGTACCAAAATGGAGTCTGCATAGCTTCCTGTCTTGTGATATACAAGTAATGCAAGTTGTTATAATTACACATGCACGCATACCATGTTCATTCAACATAAATTATCGATTTAGATTGTTCAGCCTGATACATGGTATTACCTAGCCAATGCATATAATAATGGCTCAAGTTGCTAAAAATTTGCAAATTTAACAGCCACTTACAATTTTTTCTTCTAGTATACCTCTGAATGCCTGATCCAGTGTTGTTTTCTTTTCTGTTTCACTACAAATAGAAACATAATTCTGGATAGGTCATTTCAAACAATCAAGGAAAAGCCACAGATACATCAGAATTTAAGTTGATGACCTAAATATAAAAACTTTTCTTTATTACTCCTGCATTATAGAGGGGGTGTTGATCTAGAATAGTGGTCAACAACCCTTCAATCTCAATCAACTGGTCGATCTTTGAGACTTTCCCAGTAGATCCCGAAAAAAAAATAAAAACACAAATACTGTTGAGAGATTGTTTCCAGGTTGCGGGGTTTTAGTTCCGTTCTTTCTGCCCAGTGCGCATGCATGTAGCTCCCCCGCACTACACAGTGTACTTCAGTGGTCCCCAACCACCGGGCCAGGAGGAAACAATATGAGTCAGCTGCACCTTTCCTCACTCCCTGTCACGGCCACTGTTGAACCTGAACCCACGTGAGGTCATCAGTCGCCTAAACGCAGAGATACCCTCGCGCCCGGGATCACTGGTTGGCCTCAGGCAGCCGACAGGAAGCACCTTTGCTACTGGCCTGGAGCGCTGCCTCTAAACCCGTTTAGCACACCAAATGTTTGTGGGGAACCCGGTGCTAAAATATTCACAGACGACCTAATTCAGGCTCAGCGTTTCATCAGAGCAGTTACCTCGCTGCGAGCTACTGAAACAAACTTCTGCCGGCCGATAGATCTTACGGGGGGGGGGGGGCCTGCTCCATTACACTCCTCGCTCACTTCAGACTGCAACCGCTGCCCCCCCCCCCCCCCCCCGGTACGGGGACCACCAGACCTGACCTTGTCCTTTCACCCGACCCACGACCAACCGCACCTGGCCAAGGCGTCTGGCGGTGGACGGGCGGGAGGTTGTCCAAGGCAATGAAGCCCTCAAAACTGCTTTGGTACCTTGAGTCCAAGTACCCAGCACTTAAAGACATACGCATTGAGTTGTGTGAGCAGCGCGGGACAGAAGCTAAGTGCTGAGAGCAGCAAAATTGCGGAATAGACTGGACATAAGGAACCTGCTTCGACTATCACTGTATTCCTGTCATGTTTAACACCCCCCCCCCCCACCCCGTTGGCCGGTCTGCAAGAATATTGTCAATATTAAACCAGTCCACAGTGCATAAAAGGGTGGGTACCCCTGGTGTTCATACATTATTTCTACTTCTGGGTTGAGGGGTTTTACTTCCGGTCTTTCTCCCCTGGTACGCATGCATGTAACTAATTGCTCTGGGGTCGATCTTGCCTTGAACTAAGGCCGAGGTAGGGGATCTTGGGCTTAAAAGGGTTGGTGACCACTAATCTAGAAAATGGCCTGTAACACCATTTTCCTTAACATATAGGCATGTCATATGTGCACAGATTAATTCAGATTCAGTTTATTGTCATTTAGAAACCACAAATGCAATGCAGTTAAAAAATGAGACAACGTTCCTCTAGAATGATATCACAAAAGCATATGACAAAACAAACTACACCAGAAAATCCACATAACGTTTGGCAATCCCCAATCCAGAGTCTAGAGAGGCTGCTGCGTATTTATATCGCGCTACCGTCTTAGCGCGTTCCCTAGAAAGGAGCTCCAAATCCACCAGACAAATAAAACCAAAAACTAAAGCTACAAGACCTGCACAAAACCACATAGTTACAACAGTGCAAGCAATAGCATAATTAAAAGAAAAAACAGACCACAGGCACAGTAAAAATAGTCCAAAGATGTTAGAGGACTGTAAGTTCAAAAGAAATCACCACACAGTTTCCACAAGATTAAGAAACACTAGTTAAAAAGGGCAAATTTACTTACTTCACATCCCCGCATAAATTCCATGAGAGCAAACTTTATTCTGCTTCTCACATTGAGTTGTGATTTGTGAATTATTTAAGAGTAAATTTTTGCTGCTCACATGGTAAAAGTGCAAAGGGTCACATCTACTCACCCTCCACTCAACTGGCTGAAGATTAGAATTAATGGTTTTATATTTTTGCTCTTCAAGGCTTCTTTTGCACAAATCTAATCAAACAAAAGTAAACTTCAGTTAATAATTCTCCCAAATATGCTCTCACAAGCATAGTTTTCAATGTTGTCTTAATAACTGCTTCAATCTTCAAAAAAATTGTGGTTGTATTTACAAAGAAACATATCTTTTTATTGTGCGTTTCCACATACCTGAAATTGGCTCTGGTTTTCTGCATGTTTAGGACTGATTCATTAACTCCAATTAAAATGAAGCAAACATGCAAACACTTGCGACAAACTTACCAATTGTGCAAATACGTGATTTAAGATCAAATTTATGTGGAATATAGAAAACAATCATTTAAATAAAAGAATAAAGAACCAGGAAAAACAATTCCTTCAACTATTGAGTAGTAAATATTCAATTAAAGGGGAAAAAATTCTGTCCACCTTCTTCACTGCATCTTTCACTCAGGATGATCAATGACCTGGATGAATCAACTAGCAAACTGAAGAGTCAACACTTTCACAATTTAAACCATGACAAACACCAAAGGGTACAAAGCATGAAAATGTACATATCGAATGAAATCACACTGAGCACAAAAAAAAAGGGTAGCACTCCAAGCGAATTGAAATAAAGCACTGCAGTTTTGGAGGCTCATTCATTCAGATAAGAGGTTTGATAATAGCATGCGTCCTCAGGTTGAACTGTCTGCACAGACAAGTCCTCAATATGACTGCATTTGTTATTCATGAATTAACTTAGCTTCACACATGAAGTGAACTTTCATTTCAGTGCCTTGAGTGGATAACAAATATAGGAGAGCAAGTCAGTTATGAAAGATAGTAGAAAAACTGAA
Source organism: Hypanus sabinus (assembly GCF_030144855.1). Lineage (NCBI taxonomy): Eukaryota > Metazoa > Chordata > Chondrichthyes > Myliobatiformes > Dasyatidae > Hypanus > Hypanus sabinus. Next base: position 159,345,038 of record NC_082706.1, read on the forward strand.
CATCATCTGGTTTATTTTCTGCTTATCAACTATCTCCACTTATTCTCTGTGAACTTTCTTCCCTCCAGCAAGATTTGTGCATCTCTGATCGAGCCTAAAGTTTCATGCAATAATTTTTCTACTGACATTCTACAGTTTCAATCCAATTTGATATTTGTTTTCACATTTCTACCGATTACAAGAGGGATGTACAATACCACCTTGAACAAGTCTGGTCATTCATCTTGGAGGACTCTGTTGTGTACATCCAGCTGCTACGCACATTTTTAATGTAAAATTTTATTACCTCATTTTCGGGCCACAGTCAAGTCGGACTGTCAACATCTCCTCCACGGTCTCCATCAGTCCGTACGGATGCACCACAAGGCTTAGCCTCCTGCTCTACTCACATTACAATTATGCCTGTGTGCCAAAGCACAACTCTAGTGCCATATTCAGGTTTGCTGACGACACCACTGTTGAAGGCCGAATCAAAGATACAGGCAAATCAGCATATAGGAGGGAGATTGAAAATCTGGCTGAGTGGTGCCATACCAATAACCTCTTAAACAATGTCAGCAAGACCTAGGAGTTGATTATTGATTCAGGAGGAAATCAGAGGTCCATGATCCAGTGCTCATCAGAGGTGTTGAGAGTCAGCAACTTTAAATTCTTCAGTATTATTTCAGAGAACTGTCCTGGACCCATCCCGCAAGTGCAGTTACAAAGAAAGAACGGCAGTACTCTACTTCTTTAGGCGTCTCCAAACGTTCAGCATAACGTCCAAAACTCTGACAAAACTTCCAATGACGTGTGGTGGAAAGGATACTGATCGGCTACATCAAAGGCTGATATGGAAACGCCAATGTCTTTGAATGGAAACGCCTACAAAAAGTAGTGAATATGGCCCAGTCCATCACAGGTAAAGTCCTGCCCACCTTTGAGCACATCTACACAAAGCCTTGCTGCAGGATTGCAACATCCATCATCAGGGTCCCCTACCACCCAGGGCATGCTCTCTTCTTGCTGCTGCCATCTGGAAGAAGGTGCAGGAGCTTCAGGACTCGTTATTACCCCTCAACCATTAGGCTCTTGCACCAAAGGGGATAACTTTACTCAATTTCACTTAATTATTGAGATATTCCCGCAACCAATGGACTCACTTTCAAGGAATCTTGATCTCATGTTCTCAATATTTATTTCTTATTTATTTTTTTTTCTTTTTGTCTTTTGTACACAGGTTGAACTCCCAAGTTGGTGTGGTCTCTCATTGATTCTATTATGAATTTATTGAGTCGGCCCAAAAAAATGAATCTCAGGGTCATATACGATGACACATATGTACTTTGATAATAAATTTACTTTGAATTTTGAAAATCTAACTCAAATGGATAGCAGTTACAGTCAATGTCAGGGGTCTAAGTTACAGAAAGCTACCTGGAAATTATAGCATTGAAACAGGATCGACACAGTGGATGAAGAGGTCAGTGTTAATATTCAAACTCCATACATCCCTTTTCAATCCATCATGCCAGCCTTCCAGCATTTACCTTCTCATAGATTAATTTATTTTCCTTTGAAGATTTCTAACCTATTTTCTGCAAATAAGCATTCCGTGTTACAAAGTTCCTCGCTTTAATGAGTACTTTGGTTTGCTTTTATCCTCTGCTACATTTTAACTGTTAGGTAGCTAAAGCATCTGGTTGCAGATACTCCCCATCCTGTCCATCCAACAATCCTTCACAAGACTAAGTATGTTGCCCTTTCTAAAATAAGTTGGTCAATCATTACTCACTAATATATTCTCCAAATTCTAGTTCTGTCCATGTAAATCTTTGTTTTAATAAGGAATCTAGTTTTGCTTTGAATGAACAGATCTGAACAGTGATTTGTGCTAGTTCTGAATTCCATACCGGTAATAAAGAACATATTCCAAGGACAATAATATTTTTTTTCCTTAGCTGATCTACCATTCAAATTTCAATGATGATCTGCTTACTTCATTTCCCAGACACTTTTCAGCTGTTGACTCTACTCAACTGAATGCTGCTACCCAAGTATCTGTCTGAACCTTTCTAAATGCAGGCTTGCACTTTGCTCCAAGTGGAGGATACTACATATCTCATAGATTTCAAAAAGCTATTTGATGGGATTCTCTTCTTTCCTACAAATTATCTGCTAGATATTGGCTACTCGCTAGAAAACTCTTAAATAAATAGCTAAGCAACATGCACAAAATTCTGGAGGACTCAGCAAATCAGGCAGTATGTATGGAGAGAAATAAACAGTTGGTGTTTCAAGCTGAGATTCTTTATTAAGACTGTTCATTATTGTGTGTTTATGTCCCATAGATGCTGCCTGATTTGCTGAGCTCCTCGTCAAGATTTCTAACATTTGCAGAATCTCGTGTCTCCAAATAATCGTCTGCTTTAACACTGCAAACCACTGCAAGATTAACAGTGCTTCGAAAGATCTGAAACCTCACTTAAAAATTAGTTAAACCCATTCTAACCATCGATAAACGTTTAAAAAAACTTCATAATTTTTCAGCGTAATACTAAGGAAGAATTGCAGGCACCGAAACAACCTTTGTGTGAATAGGGGTTTAAAACTATATATCGTCTCAAGTTCACATAGCAGCTAATTATAATTTATTAATGAATGTGAGCTTTGCTCGTCATCTACCTGATATTCACTCGTCAACCTATAACCCAGCGTTCAACAAAGGGTCTCGCCTCTAACCCCACTGCCCCTTAAAAAAAAGTACAACGAAACTATCTAATCAATAAACACGGATCTGACCGGGTCTCGTTACAATTCTTTTTTTTAAACTTCATCGTTGTCACAATGTAAGAGTTATTGAAATTACTGCCGCGTCAGATGCCTGCAGTCGGGATGACAACTTCCATCACAGGCCGAGAAATCCCCTTTATCTCCAACGTTCCCCGATCCCAATCCCTTCACCGTTCAGCAGCAGCAATAAACAAGACAACAATATTGACTTCTTACACTAAACTTCTGTCGCGCCTCGTTAAACTGGAACAGGCTGGGAGACATTTTAACCGGAAGCACCCGCGATGCTGGCTGGGAAATCGGATGTCGCTGCAAGAGCGCCCCTCGCGGGGCTGGAGTTTTGTCCTCAGCGTCAAGCAAACCCTTCCCAGCGGCTCGGGCAACTTCACTTTATATTATGATGCTCAACACGAAGCAATTTCCAGCCTAGCGGATGAGATAGACTTACGTACAGAACCCAATGTAGGACTTCAGGCCTGCACGTTAGAGTTGGAAACATGGGACAAATACCATCCTAAACCAGTGCACAAGATTAAAAGGTTCTTGCACAATGTAAAAAACACAGGAGAGTAATTGATGAGCATGTTCAATTTCCCTGGATTGGTGAATTTGTAACAACTCTGGAAAAGACTGACACCATTCAGCTGCTGGCCATCTTCTAGCCAAAACATCCCTACCAGAATTGCGTTCAACCAAGACACAATGCAAGAAATCATCATCTTCCAAACTTTTAAGCTTCTGAAAAGAGAAGTAAGGCACGCAGATGCTGGAATCTGGAGCAGATAATAAACTACTTGAAGAACTGAGTGGGTTAAGCAGCATCTTACAAGAGGTCTGCATTTAAGAAGGGGAGTAGAGACAAACGAGGAGAACATTAGCCTGTGAGCCTTACATCACTGGTAGCGTCAGATTCTTATAAAACACTACAGCACAGGATTGGCCCAATTATTTCATACCAAACTATTAATCTACCTAGTCCCATCAACCTGCACCTGGACCATAGCCCTCCATACACTTTGCATCCATGTACCCATCCAAATTTCACTTAATTGTTGAAATCTAACCCACATCCACCACTTCTACTTACAGATCATTCCACACTCTCACCTCCCTATAAATGAAGAAGTTCCCTCTCAGGTTCCCCTAAACATTTCACCTTTCACCCTTAACCCTTGAACTCTAGTTCCAGTCTCACCCAAGCTCAGTACCCAAGCTCTCTACCCTTCATAATTTTCTATACCATTTTACAAAACGGTCCTCATTCTCCTACGCTCGAAGGAATAAAGTCCTAACCTATTCAACTTTTAACCAATAACTCGGGTCCTCAAGTCCTGGCAAGATCCTTAACAATCTTCTCTGCACTCTTTCAATTTCACTGATAGCCTGCTTGTAGGTAAGTGACCAAATTAGGTACACCATATTAGGCCTCACCAATATCTAATACAACTTCAACAAAACATCCCAATTCCTGTAGTCAATATTTTGATTTAAGAAGGCCAATGTGTCAAAAGCTCTCTTTACAACCCTATCTACCAATGACACCATTCTCAATTTATTATGGGCCCATATTCCTTCTTTTCTACCACACTCCTCAGTGCCCTATCATTCACTGTGTAAGACCTACCCTGGTTGATGCTACCGAAGTGCAATACCTTATCTGCTTTAAATTCCATCTGCCATTTTCAGCCTATTTTTCCACTTAGTATAGTTCCTGTTGCAATCTCTGATAGTCTTCCTCGCTGTCCATTACAACCCCCAATCTTGGTGTCATCTACAAATTTGCTCATCCAGTTTACTACATTATCAATCAGATCATTGATATAGATGACAAGCAACAATGAACCTGGCACCAGTCCCTGCAGCACACCACAGGTCACAGGCCTCCAGCCAGAGAGGCAACCATCTACTACCAATCTATGACTCCTCCCACAAAGCTAATGCCTACTCTGTTTTACTACCACTTCCTGAATGCCAAATGACTGAACCCTTTTGAATGGACTTCCATGTGGGACCTTGTAAAAGGTCTTGCCAAAGTCTATGCAGACAACATCCACTGCATTGCTTTCATCAACTTCCCCGGTAGTTTAGAGTCATAGAAAAGTACACCATAGAAACAGGCCCTTCAGTCCATCTAATCTCTGATGACCCATAGACCTGCACTGGGACCACAGCTCTCCATACCACTACCAGCCATGCACCTATCCAAACTTTTCTTAAATGGTGAAATCAAGGTCACATACATCACTGGTATGAGCAGCTCACTCTGCACTCTCACAACCCTCTGAATGAAGAAGTTTCCCCTCAAGTTTCCCTTAAACTTTTCGCCTTTCAGCATTAGTCCATGAACTCTGGTTGTTGTTCCACCCAACCTCAGTGGAAAAAGTCTGCTTGGTTTACCCTATCTATACCCCTCATAATTTTGTATATTTCTATCAAATCTCTTCTCAATCTCCTATGTTCCAAGGAATGAAGTCCTAACCTATTAAATTTTTCCTTATATCCCAGGGCCTCCAGATTTGGCAAAATTCTTGTAAATTTTCTCTGTACTCTTTCCGATTTATTTACACTAGATGAACAAAACTGCAAACAATACTCCAAATTAACCCTCAGCAATGTCTAATACAACTTCAATATAACCATAAGGCCACAAGACCATAAAATATAGGAGCAAAATTAGACCATCAGGTTCATCAAGCCTGCCCTGCCATTTCATCATGGCTGATCCAATTTTCCCTCTCAGTCTCAATCTCCTGCATTCTTCCTGTATCCCTTAATCTCCTGACTAATCAAGGATCTATCAACAATTGCCTTAAATAATCCCAGTAATGGCTTCTATGCCACTCACCACTCTCTGGCTAAAGAAATGCTTCATCAGCTCCTCTCTATACTGAGGCTGTGGTCTTAGACAACCCAGCCATAGGAAGCATCCTTTTCACATCCACTCTGTTGAGGCCTTTCAAGATCCAATAGGCCTCAATGAGGTCACACCTCATTCTTCTGAATTCCAGTGAGTGGGAGCCAGAGCCATCAAATGTTCCTCATATGTTGAGCCTTTCAATCCTGGAATCATTTTCGTGAACCTCCTTTCAACCCTCTGCAATCTCAGCACACCTTTTCTTAGATAAAGGAGGACTTTCTTCAGCCAGGGATTGGTGAATCTGAGGAATTCATTGACACAGGCAGCTTTGGTGGCCAAGTCATTGGGTATATTTAAGGCAGTGGTTGATAGATTCTTGAAGTGATATGGGGTGAAGGCAGGAGATTGGGGCTGAGAGGGAAAACAGATCAGACATGATAAAATGGCAAAGCAGACTCAATGGGCCAAATGGCCTAAATCTGCTCCTACATCTTAAGGCCTAATGATCTTATAGGGGCCTAAAACTGCTGAGGCCTCACCAGTGCTTTCTCGAGCCTAAGGTTGGGACATGTTGGGCACAACTTTGTGGGCCAAAGGGCCTGTATTGTGTTGTAGGTTTTCTATGTTTCTATAACAGTACATCCTTGCTTTTATATTCTAGTCCTCTTGAAATGAATTCTAATATTGCATTTGCCTTCCTCTCCACTGATTCAACCTCAAATTAACCTTTAAACAATCCTGCATGACTTCCAAGTCCCTTTACACCTCAGATTTTTGAATTTTCTGTACATTTAGAAAATAGTCTTTACTTTTATTTCTTTTGTCAAAGTGCATGACCATACACTTCCTGACTCTAGTAATTTAACACTTCTTTGCCATTCTCTTAATCTAAGTCCTTCTGTAGCCTTTCTACTTCCTCAAAACTAACTGCCCCTTCACCCATCTTTGTACTGTCTGCAAACATTGCAATAAAACAAATGATTCTGTCATCTAAGTCATTGACATATAACATAAAAAGAAGCGGTCCCAAAACAGATCCTTATGAAACACCTCCAGTCACAGACAGCCAACCAGAAAAGGTTTCCTTAATTCCTACTCTTTGCCTCCTGCTTTATCCATGCTAGTATCTTTCCTGTAATACCATGGGCTCTGAACTTGTTGAACAGCTCATGTGTGGCACCTTGTCAGTCTTCTAAAAATCCAAGTACACAACATCACTGATTCTCCTTTCTCCTTTCTTGAAGAATGGAGTGATATTTTCAATTTTCCATTCCTCCAGAAGCATGCCAGAATCAACTGACTAAGCCATCACAAACTCTTCAGCCACCTCTTTCAGAATCCTGGGGTGTGTCCCATCTGGTCTAGTTGTCTTATTTACCTTCAAACCTTTCAGTTTCCCAAGAAGCTTCTTCCCAGTAATGAAAAGTTTATACAATTCTGCTCCCTGACACACTTGAACTTCTGGCATACTACTAGTGTTTTCCACTGTGCAGACTGATGCAAAATACTTACCGTAAATTCCAGACTATAAGCCGCTACTTTTTTCCCACACTTTGAACACTGCGGCAACACTGCGGCCTATACCACAGTGCGGCTAATGCATGTTTTTTTTTCATGCCGCCAAAAACATTTTGCCTCGTAACAGTAGACCAATAAAATTGATGAGTAGTTCACAGAGATCCAATGAAATTGTATGATAAATCAAGCGCACTTTCACAATTAAATTATTGTAAATCAGTCATTTGTACTCACCCTCATCAACATGGAAAACACTCGAAGAAAAGCATATGATGCAGCTTTTAAGTTAAAGGCGATCAATCTGGCAGTTGAAGAAGGAAATCGAGCTGCTGCACATAATCTTGGCATAAATAAATCGATGGTGAGAAGGTGGAGACTCCAGTGTGAAGAACTGAGTCAATGCAAAAAGACGTCAAAAGCTTTCAGAGGTAATCATAGCAGATGGCCCGAACTTGAAAACTTTCTTGAAGACTGGGTTAACACACAGAGAGCAGGCGGCCGCGGTGTTTCCACCGTGCAGATCAGACTGAAGGCTAAAGCAATCGCCACCAAAATGAAAATCGAAGATTTTAGAGGTGGGCCATCGTGGTGTTTTAGATTTATGAGATGAAAAGACCTGTCCGTCAGGGTACGTACGACTCTGTGTCAGCAGCTCCCTCCCGACCACGAGGAAAAACTTGCTAACTTCCGCACATTCACTCAAACAAAGATAGCGGAGAATTCCATCGGGCCAGATGATATCATAAATATGGATGAAGTACCTTTGACGTTTGACCTGCCTCTCACTCTGACTGTTAATAAAAAAGGTGACTCGTCCATCACACTGAAAACAAGTGGCCATGAGAGAACACATTTTACTTGTGTTCTGAGCTGCACAGCATCCGGACTAAAGCTTCCACCGATGGTGATTTTTAAGCGGCTGACAATGAAAGTTCAGTGAAAGCTGCCATCAAGAGTACAAACTCAATTCCAGCTGTGATTCCTGGGGGCACCACGAAGTATTTGCAGCCGCTGGACGTCAGTGTGAACCGGGCATTTAAAGTGGCGCTGCGCGTTGAGTGGGAGGCTTGGATGACGAGCGGCGAGAAATCCTTTACCAAAACAGGATGCATGCGAAGAGCATCTTTAACTCAAGTCTGCCAGTGGATCTTAAATGCGTGGAGCCGTGTCACAACATCCACCATCACCAACGGGTTTCGAAAGGCTGGACTGCTGCGTGATGAAGAGGACCGCGTGCGCTGAAGTGAGAGCGACAACAAAGAGACTGAAGTGAGTGACGAGATCCTGAGGTTGTTCAATTCGGACACTGAAGAAGAGGACTTTGATGGTTTTAGTGCGCAGGAGGGAGATGAAGAAGGCGATCAATAACTTTTCCTGGTAGGCTGCAGTATATATATATTTTTTTACCAGTCGTTAGGAGATATTGGAATGTTGTTCGTGCACTGTTCAGTAAAAAAGTATATGCAACGTAATTTGTGTGTTACCGATACGTATGTATATTTAAAAGTAGCTGTGTTACAGGCACTGTTTGAAAAAAAGCATTTGCAATATGTATTTGTCTATGTTACCATACGGATTTAATTAAAAGTTAAAAAATCCTCACGTGTAATATCTTTCTGTGTAAATATCTCATATTACAACGTGGGACACCTGCGGCTTAAAATCCGGTGCGGCCTGTACAAGTACAAAATTGATTTTCTTTCTAAAATTAGAGCGTGCGGCTTTTAGTCAGGTGTGCTCTGTAGTCCGGAATCTATGGTATTCAGTTTATCTGTCATTTCTTGTTCCCTGTTACTACCTCTCCAGCTAATTTTGCAGCAGTTCAATATTTACTCTCACCTCTCTTTTATACTTGATATATCTGAAGAAGCTTTGTATCCTCTTTTATATTATTGTCAAGCTTACCTTCATGTTCCATCTTTTCCTTCTTTATTATTTTTTCCAATTACCTTCCGTTTGTTTTTAAAAACTTCCAATCCCTTAACTTCCCACTAATTTTTGCTCCATTATATGCCCTCCTTTGGCTTTTAAGTTGGTTTTGACTTGCCAGCCACAGTTTTGTCATCCTGCCTTTAGTATACATCTTCTTCTTTGGGATGTATACTGTGCCTTCTGAATTGCTCCCAGAAATAACAGGCATTGCTACTCTGTTGTCATCCTTGCCTGTGTTATTTTAGTTTAAACCTTTCTGAATAGCTTTTGCAAACCTGCACACAAAGATATTGGTCCTACTCAGGTGTAACTTGTCCCTTTTGTACAGGTCATACCTTCCCCCGAAGATATCCCAATGATCCAGAAATCTGATCATCTGGAGCCTCCCGCTCCAGTTCCTTGGCCATACATTCATCTGCTAAATCATCCTATTCTTAACCTCACTGGCACCTGGCACGGGCAGCAATCCAGAGATTAATAGCCTGGAGGTTCTGTTTTTCAGCTTTCTACCTAGCTCCCAAAAATTTCTCTTCAGGGCCTCTTCACCTGTCATTGATGCCAATATCTATCAAGATTTCTGATTGCTCGCCCCTCCCCCTTTAGAATGCTGATGACCTGATCTGAGATATCCTTGATGTAGCACCTTAGAGGCAACATACCATCATTGGTGTCTCTATCACACCCACAGAATCTCATCTCTATTCCTCTGACAATGGAATCTCCTGTCACCAGTACTTTTCACCGCTTCTGAGCCACAGTACCAGACTCTGTTCCGGAGACTTGGTCACTGAGGCTCCCTCCGGTTGGTTGACCCCACAAGAGTATCAGAAGTGGTATACTTACTATTATGAGGAGCAGTTAAAAGGGTACTCTGCACTGGCTGTCCATTTTCCTTCCCATCCCATGTCCGATACTCAGTACTTTGATTTATGAAGGCCAATGTGCAAAAAGCTTTCTTTGCAATCCTATCTAAGAGTGACACCACTTTCAATGAATTACAGACCCGTATTCCCAGAACACTTCACTCCTCAGTGCCCTACAGATATGTTAAGAGGATTGCAAGGGACAAAATTGGTCCTCTAGAAGATCTGAAAGGTAATCTATGTGTGGAGCTAAAAGTGATGGGGGAAGTCTTAAATGGATTTTTTTGCATCTGTTTTTAATCAGGAGATGAAGACAGAGTCTAGTTACATAGAAACATAGAAAACCTAAAGCACAATACTGGCCCTTCCTTGCAGACCATTACTCCCTTCAATCTTGACATCATCCACAAATTTGTAGATCCAGTTAACCACATTATAATCCAGATAATTAATATGAACTGTAGCAGTTCAGTAGTCATAGGCCTCCAGTTAAAGAAGCAACCATCTACTACCACTCTTTGGCTTCTCCCACAAAGCCAATATCTAATCCACTTTATTGTCTCATCTTGAGTACCAAGCTACTGAATGTTTTTACTCAACCTCCCAAGCAGAGCCTTGTCAAAAGCCCTGCTTTAAGTCCTTGTAGATAATATCCACTGCCTTGCCTTCATGCACTTTCCTAGTAATTTTCTTGAAAAAATTGATAACATTGGTTGGACATAACCTACCATGCAGAAAGCCATGCCAACTATCCCTGATCAATCCATATCTATCCAAATATTTATATATCTGGTCCCTTAGAATACCTTCCAATAATTTTTCCACAAGTGATATTAGGTTCACTGGGCCATAATTTCCTGGTTTATTTTTTGAGCTTTTCTTAAAAGAGCAGAACAACATTGGCTGTTCTCCAATCTTCTGGTACCTTACCTGTTGCTAAGGATGATTTAAAAATTTCTGCTGGGGCCCAGGCAATTTCTGCACTTGCCTTCCGCAGGGTTTGCGGGAATACCTTGTCAAGCCCTGGGGATTTATTCACCCTAATTTGCCTCAGGGCAGCAAACACCTCTTCCTCTGTATCTGTTTAGGGTCCATCAAGTTGAAGCTGCTTGACTTTTTCTTCAAGGCTGAAATGGCTAACATGAGAGGGCACAGTTTTAAGATGTTTGGAAGTTGGTACAGAATGAGATGTCAGGGGTAAGTTTTTTACGTAGAGAGTGGTGAGTGTGTGGAATGGGCTGCTGGCGATGGTGGTGGAGGTGGATACAATAGGGTCTTTTAAGAGACTTGTATAGGTACATGGAGCTTAGAAAAATAGAGGGCTATGGGTAACCATAGGTAATTTCTAAAGTAAATACATTTTCAGCACAGCATTGTGGGCCAAAGGGCTTATATTGTGTTGTGGGGTTTCTATGTTCCTATGTAAATAGACTCTGTGTCCATCTCCTGATTAAATACAGATGCAAAAAAAAAATATTTAAGACTTCCCCCATCACTTTTGGCTCCACACATGGATTACCAATCAGATCTTCTGGAGGACCAATTTTGTCCCTTGCAATCCTTTTGCTCTTAACATATCTGAAGAATCCCTTAGGACACTCCTTCACCTTATCTGCTATGGCAAACTCATGCCTCTTAGCCCTCCTGACTTAGTTCTTAAGTATTCTTTTGCATTTCTTAAACTCCAGAAGCACTTTATTTCTTTATTTCTTCCTACCTGCCTATTCCTGTATTGCACCTTCTTTTCTTACCCAGGTCCTCAATATCTCTTGAAAACCAAGGTTCCCTACAGCTGTGAACACCCTTTATTCTGACAGGCACATACAAGATTTGTACTCTCTAAATTTCACTTTGAAGGCATTCCACTTACCAAACACACTTTTGCCAGAAAACAGCCGGACGCAATCCACACTTGCCAGATCCTTTCTGATACCATCAGAATTGGCCATTCTCCAATTTAGAATCTCAACCCATGGACCACACCTATATTTTCCCATATTTACTTTGAAGCTAATGTAAGGTGTCCCCCTACACAATGTTCTGTCACCTGCCCTGTCTTATTCCCTAACAGCAGATCAAATATCCCACACTCTTTCATTGGGAATTCTATGTTCTGATTAAGGAAATTTTCCTGTAACCATTTGACAAATTCTATCGCAGTATGCTCGTCCCAGTCAATATGTTGAAAGTTAACATCATCTACTATAAAACCTCCACATACAAAATACTAGAGGAACTCAGCAGACCAGGCAGTATCTATGGAAAAGAGTACAGTTGATGTTTTGGTCTGAGACCCTTCATCAGGACTGGAAAAGAAGATGAGGAATCAGCTTATGAAAGTAGGGGGAGAGAAGGAAGAACAACAAAGTGATAGGTGAAATTGGGAGGGGTGAAGGAGTGAAGTAAAGAGCTGCAAAATTGATTGGTCAAAGAAAATACAAGGCTGAAGAAGGGGGAATCTGATAGGAGAGTACTGAAGGCAATTGAAGAAAGAAAAAAGGGAGGAGCACCAGAAGGAGATGATAGGCCAGTATGGAGATAAGGTGAGAATGAAATGGGAGCTATAATGACATCATGTTTCTTGGAAAAGTCTACAATCTCTCTACAAGCTTGTTTCTCTAAATCCCTCTGACAATTGGGTGGTCTGTAATATAGCCCCATTATTGTGGTAATACCTTTCTAATTTTCAGCTCTACCACACCAGACGAATTCTCTAGTCTGTCCTGACTGAGTACTACCGTGACTTTTTCCCTGACTAATAACACCACCCTTCCTCCTTTAATTCCTCCTTCTCTGTAGTGTCTAAAACAATGGAACCCCAGAATATGGCAATGGCAGACCTGCCCCTCCTGCAATCGTCTTACTAATGGTGACAACATCATAATTCCAGGTATTGATCCATGCCCTGAGCCCACCTCCCATTCTTATGCTACTTCTTGTATTGAAATATACACAGCTCAAGACGCTTGTTGCACCATGCTCAACCTTTTGATTCCTGACTTTATTGGAAAAACTCTGTAAGATTGGTTAGACACAATCTGCCACACATAAAGCCATACTGACTATTCCTAATGAGTCCCTGATGATTCAAATACTTAGATATTCAGTTTCTTAGAATACCTTCCAATAGATTACCTGCTACCAATATCAGGCTCACCAGCCTATAATTTCCTAGCTTAATTTTAGAACCTTTCTGAAACAATGGAACAACATTAGCTAGCATCCAATTCTCTGGCAGATCACCCCTTGCAAAGGACATATTAAATATCTCTGCTCTATCTCCTGCAATTTCTGCACTAGCTACCTATAGGGTTTGAGGGTAGGACTTGTTAGGCTTCGGGATTTATCAACCATAATTTGCCTCAAAACAACAAGTACATATTCCTCTGTAATCTGTTTACAGTCCATGACCTCACTGCTGTTTTGCTTCACTTCTATAGACTCTGCATCCACCTCCCAAGTTATTGCAGAGGCAAAAAAATATTCATTTGATATTTCCCCAATGTCTTTTGGCTCCATGCATAGATGACCACTCTGATCATGACATGAACCAGTTTTGTTCCTATCTATCCCTTTGCTCTTCACATATCTGCAGAGGCCTTTGGGATTCTCCTTCACCTTGTCTACTGGGCAACCTCATGCTTTCTTTTAACCCTCCTGATTTCCGTCCAAAGTCTATTCTTGATATTCTCATACTCCTCAAGTACCTCATTTGTTCCTTCCTGCCTATAACTGATATGCCTTTCCTTCCTCTTAACCAGAGCTTCAATATCTCTCAAAAACTAAGGTTTAAACCTATTATTCTTGCCTTTTATTCTAAACATTCTGTACCCTCAAAATTTCACTCTTGTGTGGATAGTCAGAGGCTATTTCCCTGGACTGAAATGGCTAGCATGAGAGGGCACAGTTTTAAGGTGCTTGGAAGTAGGTACAGAGGAAATGTCAGCGATGAGTTTTTTATGCAGAGAGCAGTGAATGCATAGAGTGGGCTGCCAGCGACAATGGTGGAGGTGGATACGATAGGGTCTTTTAAGAGACTCCTGGACAGGTACATGGAGCTCAGAAAAAGAGGGCTATGGATAACCCTAGGTAATTTATAAGGAAAGGACATGTTCAGCACAAGGGCCTGTATTGTGCTGTAGGATTTCTATGTTTCTAAGACCTCCCACTTGCCAACCGCACCTTTGCCTGAAAGCAACTGCTCCAATCCACACTTTGCAGGTCATTGCTGATACAGTATAATCAAAATTGGTCCTTCTCCAATTTAGAATCTCAACCCAAGGACCAGACCTATCCTTCTCCATAATTATCTTGAAACTAATGACATTATGATCACCTCCTGCAAAGTTTTCCCTTACACAAATTTCTGTCACCCACCTTATCTCATTCCCTAATCAGAGATCTACTTTGTAATATTGCACCCTCTCTAGTTCGGAATTTTAGGTATTGATTAAGGAAACTTTCCTGATGACATTTGACAAGCTGTCCTTCATCTAGGACTTTTACAGTATGGAAGTCCCAGTCAGAACGTGGAAGGTTAAAATCATCTACTCTCACTAACTTATGTTTCTTGCTACAGTCTGTAATCTCTCTATGAATTTGCCACTCTAAATCCCACTCATTATTATTAATAATATAATCCCATTGATGTGGTCATCCCTTACTTATTCCTCAGTTCCACCCATATAGTCTTAGACAAGCTCTCCGGTCTGTCCTGACTGAGTACTGCCACATTTTCCCTAACTAGTAATGATGCCTCTCCCCCTTTATTTCCTCCCACTCTTTCACACCTATAACAGAATCCCAGAATATTGATCTGACAGTCCTGTCCCTCCAGCAACGAAGTCTCACTGGTGGATACAATGTTATAATTCCGCATGCTTATCCGTGCCCTAAGCACCTTTCTAACAACATTCCTTGCATTGAAATATACATTACTCAGACCTTTAGTCCCATCATGCTCCACGTTTTGATTCTTGACTTTGTATGAAGTCTAATCAACATCTTTCTCCACAACCACTCCGCAACCTGCTCTAATGCTCTGGTTCATATCCTCCATCAACTCTTGTTAAAATCCCTCTCCATCCACTCCCCCTTACCCCACACAGCACAAGCAAACCTTCCTACAAGGAAAATAGTCCCCCTCCAGTTCAGGTGCAAACTACCCTGCTTGTACATGTCCCACATTCCATGGAAGAGAGCCAATAATCCCAAATTATGAAGCCCTCCTTCCTGCACCATCTCCATATGTTAGATTGTATTATCTTTCTATTTCCTGCTTCACTATCACATGGCATGGGTAGGAATTCTGAGATCACAAGCCTGGAGGTCCTGTCCTTTAACTAAGCACTGAACTCACTTTGCAGGACCTCATCACTCTTCCTACCGATGTCACTGGTAAGGACGTGGACTATGACCTCTGGCTGCTCACTCTCACATTTTTGAATGCTGTGGACTTGATCTGAGATGTCCCTGACTCTGGGACCCAGGAAGCAACATACCATCCATGAATTTCATTCACGTCCACAAAACCATCTGTATATTCTATTAATCATTGAATTCTCTAAAACTACAGATCATTCCTTGTTCCCCCTTCCCTTTTGAGACACAGAGCCAGATTCAGTGCCAGAAACCTGACCGCTGTGGCTTTCCTCTACTAGGTTATCTCTCCCCAAGATGACCATCTGAATCCAAACCTGTATACCTGTTATTATGGGGAACAGCTGCAGAATACTCTGCATTAGCTAGCTATCCCCTTTCCCCCCTCCTGACAGTCACTCAGTTACCTGTGCCCTGCATCTTAGATGTCACTACCTGTCCATACTGTTTGTTGATTGACCCCCTCAGCTTCCTGAATGATCCAGAGTTCATACAGTTCCTGGTCTTGTTACGTACCCCGTAACTGGGTCACTTACCAGCAAAGATAGAGAGGTCCGTTGAAGTCTGATGGTACTATTTTTAACAGTATTTATTGATAAAATACACAAAAATAATATCAATGCAAACATACAGATAATATACGTCATCAATACTAAATCTAAAAGTGCGGGTATAATAATAATCAATAAGAAATAGCTCTATCGTCTAGGGGATAACGTATTGTCCAATGGAAATATAAAAGTCACTTTAGTTCATTCAAGCTGTAGGCTGCAGCCTTTGGTTGGAGTCAAGAGAAAGACGGAGGTTTAACTTGCCCATTCCTTTTATGATGTCAATCCTTCGAGAGTCGTTGGGGGACTGATTTCCCCGTTGTTGTTAGCTAAACCCATTCTTCTGTGGCAAGACCCACCAATTCCAAGGCAAATGGAAAGGGATGCACATGGGCTGTTTCCACCGGCTTCGCTATTACGCTGTTACAGGAGTTTTAGCGTTTCTTCTGGTGTGTCTGAGGGGCTGTTCCCACAGACCCTCTTTTATCCTAACTCACAGGGTCTCAGATGTCAATCAGGTTGGGATGATGCAATCCCTCCACCAACCCCCCCCCCCCCCCCTCGGTTCATTGCCTGTGGGCTTCGATGCATCGTACTGGATTCAATACATAATTCCCTCTCCAGGAGACAATAGCCGGTATCAATGGTCCCGCCTTTCGGAGGCCAGGACACATTCCAAACTCTTTGTGGATTCTGCATGTCTTTCTCTCATTTCCTGGGTCTCCTGAACTGACTTAATAGTGATCTTGCGATTCTCAAAAAGGAGGGGGCTACTTTGTACCCTTCGGCCCCTCAGAGTTGTGGCGCATTCGTAACAGTCTATTTCCTTAACATGGTCTGCAAGAAGCTGGAGCTTGTTGCACTTCTAGCAGGATAAGTCATCAGGGAAAGTGGAGGTCTCCCTGCCCCCTGCAAGAGGAGATTTCACAATCCTACTCAGCATCTCCACTGCTCTAAATGTGCAATAAGAAAGAGAGAAAGACAATCAAATGAAAAAAACCTACAGCTCGACCTCTTCTCGCCAAAGCCACGATTTCTCACTTTAACACTGGCCCACTCACACAATGGTTGCTTTACTTAAACCTAACTTCTTACTGGCCCTTGCCAAGTGCCTACTTATGCACAATCCAATGTCTCCTAATGATCTGTGGCACACAGAATGTCCTGACTGTCCCACTCCTTTTGAAATATCTCTCTCTCTCACTACTCACAATGCAACATATCCTAGTGATCTGTGATGTGCAGAATGCTCTGAATGCCCCCCTTTGAAGTCCTTCTCTCATTCGAAAGGGAAATTGTTGGAGAAGATGCTTTGGGCATGGATCTACTCACATATTTGGGATAGTATGGCTTTTTGAGGTGCAGGATATGTCTTATAAATTTGATTGAATTTTTTGAGGACATGTCAAAGATAATTGAGGAGGATAGGGCAATGGATTTGTATGCATAGACTAGTAAAGCTTTCAAAAAGCTCCCTCTTGGCAAGCTGATCTAGAAGGTTATGGTATGTGGGGATCTATGGAGACGTGGTAAATTTGATTCAACATTGGCTTTGGTTAGTAGTGGAAATATTATCCTGAATGGAGGTCTGGGATCAGTGGCTGGGATCCCTATCGTTATACAGTAGGTGAGGTGAGGGCCACCGTCGGTCAGACTTAATCATGTATTTTACATCCTAGCTGTCTAGATATGCAAGCCTAAGCAGTACGATATAGAGAGCAAGCTCCTCCTCTCCATGTATCTGATGAACCCAAAGGAACGGCAGAGACCGATACGGTTTGGTACCACACACACAAAATGCTGGTGGAACGCAGCAAGCCAGGCAGCATCTATAGGGAGAAGCGCTGTCGACGTTTCCGGCCGAGACCCTTTGTCAGGACTAACCGAAAGGAAAGATAGTAAGAGATTTGAAAGTAGTGTGGGAGGGGGAAATGCGAAATGATAGGAGAAGACCAGAGGGGGTGGGTTGAAGCTAAGAGCTGGAAAGGTGATTGGCGAAAGTGATACAGAGCTGGAGAAGGGAAAGGATCATGGGACAGGAGGCCTCAGGAGAAAGAAAGGGGGGGAGCACCAGAGGCAGATGGAGAACAGGCAAACAACTAAATATGTCAGGGATGGGGTAAGAAGGGAAGAAGGGGCATTAACGGAAGTTAGAGAAGTCAATGTTCATGCCATCAGGTTGGAGGCTACCCCGTCAGTATATAAGATGTTGTTCCTCCAATCTGAGTTTGGATTCATTTTGACAATAGAGGAGGCCATGGATAGACATATCAGAATGGGAATAGGACGTGGAATTAAAATGTGTGGCCACTGGGAGATCCTGCTTATTCTGGCGGACTGAGCGTAGGTGTTCAGCGAAACGGTCTTCCGGTCTGTGTCTGGTCTCACCAATATATAAAAGGCCACACCGGGAGCATCGGACGCAGTATACCACACCAGCCGACTCACAGGTGAAGTGTCGCCTCACCTGGAAGGACTGTCTGGGGCCCTGAATGGTGGTGAGGGAGGAAGTGTAAGGGCAGGTGTAGCACTTGTAACGCTTACAAGGATAAGTGCCAGGAGGGAGATTGGTGGGAAGGGATGCGGGGGGGGTACGAGTGGACAAGGGAGTCACATAGGGAGCGATCTCTGCGGAAAGCAGAAAGGTGGGGGCAGGGAAAGATATGCTTGGTAGTAGGATCCTGTTGGAGGTGGCGGAAGTTACGGATAATTATACGTTGGACCTGGAGGCTGGTGGGGTGGTAGGTGAGGACAAGGGGAACCCTATCCTGAGTGGGGTGGTGGGCGGATGGTTTGAGGGCAGATGTGCGGGAAATGGGGGAGATTCGTTTGAGAGCAGAGTTGATGGTGGAAGAAGGGAAGCCCCTTTGTTTAAAAAAGGAAGACATCTCCTTTCTCCTTTGTCCTGGAATGACATGTGGAGCGTTTTGCAGCTTTGTGCTTGTACTCACTGGAATTTAGAAAAATGTAGAGAGATCTCATTAAGACCTACTGAACGTTGGAAAGACTAATAAGTTGGATGTGGAGAGAATGTTTTCTATGGTGAGGTATCCAGAACTAGAGGACACAACCTCAAAATTGAGTGGCAACATTTTAGAGGTAAGGAGGAATTTTTTTAGCCAGAGAGTGGTATATCTGTGAAATTCTCTGCCACGGACTGTGGTGGAGGCCAAGTCCATGGGGAGTTTCCTATTGGTCAGGGCATCAAAGATATGGTGAGAAGACAGGTGTATGGAGTTGAGTGGGATCCAGTATCAGGTATGATGGAATGGTGGAGCAGACTTGATGGGCTGAATGGCCTCATTTTGCTCCTATGTCTTATGGTCTTATGCAGTCTTGTGCTTATGTCCCATTGCCTCATTATAGGAATGACGTGGAAGCTTTAGTGATGGTGCAGAGGAGATTTACCAGGATTAGAAGTTATAACAGGATTAAACATGTCTTACGAGGAATAGTTTGGTGAGTGGAGGATAGAGGTGACTTGACAGAGATGTACTAGATTATAAAAAGCATTGATAGAGTGAACAGCTAGCATATTTTTCCCAGGGCAACAATGACCAATACCAGAGAACATCAATTACAGCTGAGAAAAGGAAATCTTTCGGGGGGAGATGTCAGACATAGTTTTCTTACTAGAAGTGTTAGGTGCCTGGAATGTACAACAGGGTTGATATAACAGGGACATTTAAGAATCTCTTAGATAAGCTATGGATGTAAGAAAAAAGGAAATTTATGGACTTTGTAGGAAGGAAAATTTAGATTGGTCATGGAGGAGCTTTATATAAGTTGGCCCAATATCATTGCCAAAGAGCCTGTACTGTGCACTAATATTCTTTGTTCTAAGCAAATATATAATAAAAATAGTAAACTGAGTTTGAATGGATTGAGAGCTTCATGTTGCTGGGTGTCAACATCACCAATAGCCTGTCTTGGTCCAAACATATTGATATCACAAACAAAGTTCACCAATGCCTTTACTTCATCGGGAGGCTAAATGAATTTGGCACGTCCCCATTGACTCTTACCAATTTTTGTTGATACATCATAGAAAACATTCTGTCTGGATGCACTACGACTTGCTATGGGCCCTGCTCTAAACGTGACTGCAAGAAACTGTAGACAGCTTTGGATGCAGCTCAGCAACATCAGAGGAACCTGCTTTCCCTCTATGGACTCTCTATGCTTCACACTGCTTCAGTAAAGCAGTGTCAATAATCAAGGACCCCACCCAAATGTCTTTCTTCTCCTCTCACCCATCAGGCAGAAGATACAAAAGTCTGAAAGCACGTACCATCAGGCTCAAGGACAGCTTCTATCTTACTGTTCTCAGACTGTGGAACCGATCTATTGTATGAAAAGATGGACTCCTGACCTTACAAATTACCTTGTTATAACCTTGCACTTCACTCTCATGGTGACTTTAAAATTTTATACTGCACTGTTTACCTTTCTAGCTCAATGCACTGTGTAATAATCAGAATCAGAATCAGGTTTATCATCAGCAGGACACATGTTGGAAAATTTATTAACTTTACAGCAGTAGTATAATGAAATACATAACAAATAAACATAGAACCAAAAAAACTGAATTACACCAAGTAAACATATAAACCAAAAACAAAATCCAATGTACCTCCTCCTTTCATTATGGCCACGTTTTCCGTAATCCCCATTTTCTCAATTTTTGTCACCCCATTTCTGTTGCTAGGATAATGATATACAATTTTCCTTTCTGTATTTTAATTTCTTATAGTTTAAACTTTTAAAAACAATTTTAATTTTTCATGACTTAAAACTATTTGAATTGTTTTTCAATATGCCTGATGATATGTCCCCACAAAAACATTCAGTCTTTCCCACCAGAAGCCCTGGATCAGGGGTCGGCAACCCGGGGCTCCGGAGCTGCATGCGATTCTTTCATCTCTGTGCTGCAGCTCCCTATGGCTTTGGAAAATAAATGATGAGTATTTAATTAAAACGTATTTTATGTTAGTTTGTTAGTTTTTGAAATGTAATTCTAAATTTGAAGATTATGGTGATCTTGTGCAATCTAAATAAAACGTGTTTTTTGTCGCTATTAATATACATCACCACGGCCAATGCCTGACACCCGCCAGTGCGCGATTTCATTAATTTTTCGATCCAAGGTAGGCTAACTATGGAGAATTCTAAAAAAAAGAAAAGTGACTGAAGAAAACAGAATGTTTAATGATACGTGGGCAGATTCATTTGCTTTCACTGCTGACGACACTGGTTTACCGGTACGCTTAGTATGCAATGAGAAACTAGCAAACAACAAAAAGTCAAATGTCGCAAGACATTTCCAGAATAAACACGCAGCCTTTGCTCAAAAATATCCGGATGGAGATGAGAGAAAAAAAGCCGTTTCGGAACTGATGAGGAAGGTTGATCCAAGCAAAAATCATTTCAAGAAGTGGATGATGTCTGGAAAATCAATGACATATGCTAGTTTTGTTGCCGCTCAGGAAATAGTCAGACACGGGAAGCAGTTTACAGATGTTGAATATATAAAAGAATCTTTCATTAAGATTTCAGAACATCTATTCACGGACTTTAAAAACAAGATTGAAATTGTGCAGAAAATCAGGGATATTCCCCTCTCTGCAAAGACTGTCAAAAACAGAACCATAAAAATGGCAGAAGACATCAGAAGACAGTAAATTAAAGACATCAATTCAGCTGTTGCCTACTCAATTGCCTGTAACGAGTCTAAAGACAAAGGTGATATTTAACAAATAGCGCTGTTCTGCCGGTATGTAAACTCTGCCGGGCCACAGGAAGAAATGATTGAGTTGATACCTCTTGTGCTGTCTTTACGACAGTTATTTAGTTTATAGTATTTTCGCTTAGTAATTCATTCGATAGTATTTTCTAGTTAGAATTAGAAGTGTTTAAAGTATATTCATTGCATGTAAAATATATCGGCATGTGATGACGTCACATCCGGTTTCGCCGCGTCTTGTGGGAAAGTACCGGTTTGAAATTAACGCGAGGGTGGGGGCTCACCACGAGGCACACCTGAGCAGAAGTTGTTTTGCAGGCATTAGAAATCACAGTGAGAGCAACGCTGTAAGTTAATAGATAATCGATATATTGAACTAAGATGTTAATGCCGATTCTGTTAAAAGTAACGATGGTCGATAATGTTTATGCTTTCGTTAGTTAAAGAGTTGCGGATAGTTTGCATTGAAGTGTATTTAAAGTAGTCAATGGAGCAGGTAAACTCTGCCTGTATACTGCACCTTAGTGTAATGTAGTTATAGTCACCTTTACAAGTATTTACAATTGAAATGTGATATTAAGGAAGGAACAAATACTGTATCAATCTTGTATAGTTTTATCAACAGTTTTCACCATATGTTAATGTGAAGAGTGAACAGTAAATGGTTAATCTTACTGCGATCTGGTTTCATTGACTGTGGTTTATCTCGACGTTGAATTCGGCGTTATTAGTACACCCGAAGGAGAACTTTACACCTCTACAAGGTCAAACACGGGGGGAGGACATCTGTGAGGCTGCCTTGAATTGTTTAAGAGCCAAAGCAATAAAGACCACCCACCTGGTGTCAGTAGCTACTGATGGGGCACCAAGTATGACAGGAGCGCACAAGGGATTTGTGGCTTATTGCAGAAGTCAGTGGACAGAAAGCTGCTGACTTTTCACTGCATCTTGCACCAAGAGGCACTGTGCCCTCAAACATTTCCTCCAGGATGCACAGAAGTAATGGTTGTTGTCATTCAGATTGTCAATAAAATAATGGCAAAAAGTTTAAATCACCGTCAATTCTGTTTGTTACTGGATGAGCTGGAAAGCGCATATTCTGATCTCCTGCTGCACAACAAATTCCGGTGATTGTCAGGAGGGGAGGTGCTGAAACGCTTTGTTGCGTGTCTGGAAGAAGTGAAAACTTTCCTGGGCAGCAAAGGGCTCACCTTTCCTGAGCTGGAACAGCCAGAGTGCCTGTAAAAACTACACTTCATGGTAGACATGACAGTGCACCTGAACACGCTGAACACAGCTCTTCAGGGGAAAGGACGCACAGCCCTGCACATGTTGGAGGATGTTTTGGCATTCCAGCGCAAGTTGACAGTGCTTGCCAGAGATTTACAGAATGGCACATTGTCTCACTTCCCCAATTTGAGAGAGTTCAAACAAGCTCACGAAATGATAAATTCGGAGTATTTACATTCTGCAGTCATCGCAATGCAAACATCGTTTGAGAAACGCTTCTGTGAGGTCAGAGAGGTAAAAAACACATTATCCTTCCCGGTCACTCCCCTAAGCATTGATCCATCCCACTGAATACGACTGCATTGGTAGGTGTGAGTC
The DNA here is from genome assembly GCF_030144855.1 of Hypanus sabinus. Classification (NCBI taxonomy): domain Eukaryota; kingdom Metazoa; phylum Chordata; class Chondrichthyes; order Myliobatiformes; family Dasyatidae; genus Hypanus; species Hypanus sabinus. The sequence goes on from NC_082706.1 coordinate 159,368,261, forward strand.
AACCTGATATTGAGATGAAACTGGCCGACATAACCGACAAAGACATATGGGTGTCCAAGTTTAGACGCTTGACAGCAGACCTTGAAGATGTTGCCCATCAGAAGGCCGTTCTTGCTCAGAATCACAAATGGAGTGATATTGAAACCCTCCCCAAACCGGACAAACTTGTGTTCGAAACATGGAATGCTATCCCCGACATTTATGTAAACATTAAAAAGTATGCACTTGGCGTCCTGTCGATCTTTGGATCCACATATGTGTGTGAGCAGGTGTTCTCCAACATGAACTTTATTAAAAACAAACATCGCGCACGCCTCACAGATGACAGTTTGCGATCTTGTGTAAAGATGAAGGTGACGTCATACAGCCCTGATGTGCAGATGCTGTGCGCTGAGGTCCAGGAGCAGAAATCCCATTAACCAAGTATGATAAATATTTTAATTGCCTATTATTTTATGTATATTCATATTTTTTCATTGTTCAGTGAAATAGTCCTCTTATTTTTCATGTTGACAGCTGGCTGACGTTATTTTTGGTTTGCTGCTGGCGGACAATTTAAGTTCAGCGTTTTTCATAAATACAAGAAGGACTCAAATAGACATTGATTATTTTACTTAAAAGTAAACTTCAACCCAACGTCTTTTTTTCAGAGTTCAAAATGTTTTTGTTGCATGCAGAAATGTAATTTCGTTTTCTCTGCAGGAGTTCATCGATTTCATAAATGCAACACATTATAGTTTGTTTATACATAGCATAAAGGCAAAAAAAAACGTTGTATACAGTGTTATTTCATTTTAAATGTCAAACGGGTTTTGTGGCTCCCAGTGTTTTCTTTTCTGTGGGAGACGGGTCCAAATGGCTCTTTCAGTGGTAAAGGTTGCCGACCCCTGCCCTGGATGAATCAAGAGATCTGCAATCTGCTGAGGGCTAGATATGTGGCGTTCAGGTCTGGTAACCAAGGAAAGTACAGAAGGTTCAGATATGACCTCTGGAAAGTCATCCCATGTGCAAAGTGGCAATTCCAAACCAAGCTTGAATCGCAAAAGGATGCACGACAGCTGTGGTATGGCTTGAATGCTATCACCTCTGACAAAATAAATCCAAGTGACAAATGTGACATCAAGGTTTTGCTCCCAGATGGGATCAGAGGTGGACAGGGTCAGTAACTTTAAACTGATTAGAATAATTATTTCAAAGGATCTGTCCTGGGTCTGGCACATAAGAGCTCTTACAAAAAAAGGCACTTCCTTAGAAGTTTGTGAAGATTTGGTATGTCATCTAAAACTTTGATGGATTTCTACAGATGCATAGTGGAGAGAATACTGACTGGTTCTGTCACGGCCTGGTATGGAAACACAAATCCTCTTGAATGCAAATGTCCAGAAAAAGTAGTGAACAGAGCGTAGCAGGTAAAGCCCTTCCCACCACTGAGCAGTGATCATCAAGGTTCTCCACCATTTCCAGGCCAAGCTCTCTTCTTGCTGCTGCCATCAGGAAGGTGGTAAGAGAGCCTTATGTCCCACATCATCAGGTTCAGGAACAATTATTACTCCTCACCCATCAGGCTCCTGACCAAGGTGGATAACTTCACTCACCCCAACAATAAGATCCCAACTGATCCTACAACGTATGGACACACTTTCAAGGACTCTACAACTCCTGTTCTCAATATGTATTGATTACTTATTTATCTATTATAATTATTTTGTTTTTCATTTTGTATTTGCACATTTTATTGTCTTTTGCAGACTGGTTGTTTGACCATCTCTCTTTGTGTGTAGTTGATTGATTCTATAGAGAATGTATTTATTGTGAATGCCCACAAGAAAATGAATCTCAGGGTAGTATATGGTGACATATATGTATGTTGACAATACATTTACTTGGAAGTTTGAACTTATAACTTTGATTGGGCATTTAAAAATAGCCAAAAAGCTTTTGACAGCGCAAAGATGTCTACAGACATTATGGCACTTGGGGTTGGGGAGTGACACACATCCTTTGTGTCAAGACACTACAACATTAAAGTTCCTGACTAAAATTGAGTTACAGAGAAACTGCAACTGGGAAATATAAAAGCTTCTGTTTTCACAGCAAACTTCCAAGAGGGAGAGAGTCCAGGTGGATCAAAGATAATTTCACTCTCCTGACGCAATGTTTTATACTTCAGTATCAGAATCTGAATCAGATTTAATATCACTGGCATATGCCATGAAATTTTGCAGCAGTAGATTGCAATATATAATAAAACAAAAAATTATATATTTCAGTAAGATATATATACTATTTATATAGATATTCATTGTCCATTCAGAAATCTGATGGCAGAGGGGAACAAGCTGTTCTTGAAACATTGACTGTGTGTATAAAGGCTCGTGTGCCTCCTCCTTAATGGTAACAATGAGAAGAGGTATGTCCTGGGAGATGGGGGTCCTTAATGATGGATGCTGTCTTTTTGAGGCATTTAGTGCCCATGATGGAGCTGGCTGAGTTTAATACAAAGACAACAAAGAATGATTAACTACAGGTTCAGTTATTACAATCACCTACTCAACTTTAACATTTGGAATATAGTCAGGTAAATTAACAGAAATTACGTACATCGCAACTAGTACAACCCCCTTTGAATATTTAATACTGCTGAATGTTCCAAAAGCCTCTGAGTACAACTGCAGGCACCTAAAATTTACGTCTTTTGTTACTGTTTGAAGGATGACTCCATGAATATACAACCAACCAGAAGGTTAAGCATCAGAACAAATCTGTCCTGAACTGTGCTTTAAGTGGCAGGGAGGCATCCTTAAAAATTATAGCTTGTCTAATCGTAAGGAACTTGTCTAATCTATTATCTTTTGCTGTGCAGTTTCAACGGGACAATGTCAGAATGTCCCACATCCAATGATTAGTTTCACTAGCCACAATGTATCAGATGGAAGTTAAATTGTGTGCAGGTTTTATTTCCTGAAGACTGTTTCTTATTTTAGTTCATGCATAATGATACTATCTATAATTTCATAATCCCAGATTGATTGTTAACATACTAACCTCTTGGCTCCTGGACAGAGATCTGTCCCAGAAAGGCCAAATTTTAAGGAGGATCTGATTATGTAGGCAGCGAAATTGTACTTCATTTACAATCCCCTCTCCAATTACTCACTACTATGTCACTGTGGAACTACAGTTCCACCATCCACCATCGCTAACTGGCTAACTGTCAAAGTAGCAGAGACAGTAATAAAACATTCCAGGCATTGAATCACATCCTTTTCTTTGATACATTTGTACTGTTGATTGCAACCAGTTTTTAAAGTGCATTTTTTCTCATTTATAACACTTTGCGTGTTGCCTCCTTCCCTGCTAGCCACAGATGTGGCAGTTAGTAGTTACTCTGTGGGCAGGGGGCACCAGCAAGGTATAATAGCTTTGTTTCAGGTTCACAGGGAACAGTTTACATTCCATGCCATGATAGGGAACTGTCCATATTATTGATGGATGGAGTAGAAAATTCTTGATTACTCTATTTCCTTACTTTTTGAAGACTCCGAATTGGAGTTACACTCTGACTTTGCTTCTTTGCAGGAATGGGACCTGCTCTCAGGGCTTCATGACCGGCTGCTTTTTGATATCCCAAGAAAATGGCCTGGAAGACTAATGCGCCTTCAGGGTGCCGGATTTTCGCTGCTCTGGAGATGGGCTGATTCAAGGCCAGTGCCCATGACTGAATCATCATGGGAGAACATGGAACATCGGAAGCAGAGGGTTAGCTACCACAGGCTGTGCAGACATCCCACCTCTCCTGGAAGTTCTGGGAGTCTCCCGCATTCTGATAGTGTCTCCCTGACGCCCGCAAATTATATACAATATCCCAAAAATCAATTTTTTTAAGAGCGAGCGGGAGGGAGGGAGGGAGAGAGAGAGAGAGAGAGAGAGAGAGAGAGAGAGTGACAGTTGTAGCGAGAGAGTGACAGAGAGAGCATTCTGATTGGTCTCTCTTTGTGCTAAGTGGACCTATCAGTTTTCTCTGTGGGCTGGCTTTACAGTTGACTCTCTCTCTCTCTCTCTCTCTCTCTCTCTCTCTCTCTCTCTCTTTCATTGTCTATCAGTTCAGTGTCCTGCAGCGCCATGGCAGAGTGTTCCAAAAAAAGAAAATATAAAATGTACTTCACCCCAGACTACACTAAAGTGTACCCCTGCCTAATAGGGGTCAAAAATAATGACAGTGTTAAATCAACACGTACAAACAAGCTGGATGAACTCAGCAGGTTGGGCAGCATCCGTTGAAATGAGCAGTCAACGTTTCGGGCTGAGACCCTTCGTCAGGACTGAAGAAGGAGGCAGCAGGGGCCCCATATAAAGAAGGTGGGGGGAGGGTGGAAAACCAATCAGGAAAGATCAAGGGATGGGGGAGGGGAAGCAGGGAGGGGATAGGCAGGTGAGGTGAAGAAGGAATTCTGCCTCCTTCTTCTACCCATAGTACTTTCCCCTTAGATTCCTTCTTCACCAATTCCCTCCCTCCCCTTCCCCCATCCCACTTCCACTTTGTCCCCTCTTCTAGCTGCCTATCACCTCTCTCATGATTCTGCCTTGAGTGTGTGTTTGTGTGTGTGTGTGTGTGTGTGTGTGTGTGTGTGTAAATAGTTTCAATATGATATCAAGTAGATTGTTCTTTCATAATCAAATGTCCTGTATAGATACACCCTTGGAGGTCGACTGTGGGGGGGGGGGGAATGGTGGTGCTACCTCCCTGAAATGAATTTTTGCAGGGTGGGATGCCTGGGCTGAGTGTCCAGAGACCTGAGTCTTTCTGGGGCCGACTCTGGGTGGAGAGCTCAGAAAAAGCAATGCAACAAACATAACTTCATAAATCAGCAAGTTGTTATGTCTCCTCTCTCACTGTGAAATGGGGACACCTCTTTTTCCCTTATTCGGGAGAGGGAGCCTGTGGTATGATGAATTACCAGGTGAACGAGTAGTCTTTGGGGTACTGCAAGTCTGTGTTTTTATTGATGCTTTGCTGAATGCTTGAGTGCCTGATGGAGGGTTCCGATGCATTTTGTTGGCAGGGGAGGGGCAGTCAATGCTTTGCTGCTGCTTATGCCATGGGAGGGGAAAGCTGGGGGGACTTTGGGGTTCTAACGTTTAACTGTCATTCATTCTTTGGGGCACTCTGTTTTTGTGGATGTTTATGATGAAAGGAATTTCAGGATTTATATTGTTTACATTTCTCTGACACTAAATGTACTTTTGAAAACTATTGATGAAAGGACCAGCTCATAGAATTAAGATGGGCATGTTGCCATCTGGAGACATACATAGAATGTAGTCCATTTAGAATTAAAAAAAGGACTTTTGAACTATAAAATATAAAAATAATTAATTGATAATTAGTTGGAGAAGGACTCATTTTGTTAAGTTATGAGAAATGCAGCCCAGTAACTTTAATAGTAATTTAAAAATTGGAAGTATTTTAAACAGGAGATACCTTAATTACGGTGTAGAAACATTAACAGAAGAGAAGTTTATTGTTCTGGAAATAAAAGTGAATTAGGGAAATGAAGCTGCTGACAAATGTGGGATTAAAATGTAGTGAAGAATTTAAACAAGTAGTGATGAATTAGGAGCTAAGTAAGACAGAGTGAAGTTGTAGCTAATTTCCATATCTGGTAGTTGTTGTCCCAATGATGCTCTGTGCAGTCCTGATCACTTGCTGAAGTGCTTTTTGGTTGATCTTGTTGCAGATAGTGTACCATACTGTCATGTAATGGTCCATATGTTGTTAGTCACACTGTTAGTAGAAGTTTAACAGCAGCTTTTGGGGCAGATTTTCTCTCTTTAAACTCCTAAGATGGTATAGGTGCTGTTGAGCCTTCCCTACTATCAAGGAGGTGTTGGTGGTCTATTAAATTAAAGCCCTACCTAAACTGTAAAATGAAGTTCGCTTGATTTGTGGACAAGGCATGTTGAGTTATGAAAGGATAATGTTGATCCTTTGTTAATAGAGGAAATTTAAAAAAAACATTGGTTTTATTCATTTCTCAGGGAAAATATTTCCATAATCACTTCTTGTATTTTTTAAAATGCATTTTATATCTGTAAATAATGGAGTTGTTTTGTGTCTTGTGTTGAGAACCAGTGGCTGCCCTTCCTCATTCATTCGTCATCATTCTTCAGTAAGGACCAAATAACTAGTCAGGTGACATTTGAAGCAGATGGCCCAAGACATCAGACACCTTCCGTCTTTCTCATATCCAGCCTGAGGGAAGGTCACCACTGAACACATTGCCTCATCCATTTCAGGAGCATGTTTCACCAAGTGACCTACTGTCCCTTACCAATGGAGCCATGTGATTTACCTAAATCTCTGTGAACAATGAACATTTTGCTTGCTCCTAAAGTCAGTTATGAAACTGCATTTGTTGGAAATTGGAAATAAGAGCAGAGAAGCATTTCTTTCTTTAATGGTTACTTGATATGCCAAGGGCCTGGTCTAGAAGATTAGCACTCCTTTAGGGTGCTGGATTTTTGTGGCTCTGGAGGTGGGCTGATTTAAGGCTGGTGCTGCCGACACACAGGAGAACACTAGGGATTGGAAGCAGTGGGCTCCCTGCTAGCTATGTGCCCAGGGTTCTTTGGGCAAAGGGCTTGATAAAAGTGATCATCTATTGCTGTATTAGGGGAGCAGTCTGAGGGAATGAATGTCCTCTTTCCACTCCTATTTCTTGCACTTTTAAGTGCTTGAAGCTCAGGTGCAATAGGGATATAAAATTAGCTGGCAAAACATTGACAACTATTGTTTACTAGACAGGAGAGAAATTTTGGTTTGCATTTTGTCTTTCATTTCCTCCTAAAGTGCTCACCACTGCCTCAAGTAAAGCTTCTATCCCACTGTAATAAAAATATTGAATGGACCTCTTCTACCATGAGATTGACTCTTGGCCTCACAATCTACCTTGTTGTGGCCTTGCACTTTACTGATTGCCCCCACTCCACTTTCTCTGTAACTGCAACACTGTATTCTGTAATAGTTTTGACTTTTCCCTTGTACTAATGTCATCTAGCAATCTGATGAAATGATCTGTGTGGATGTCGTGCAAAACGTTTTTCACTGCATCTCACAACATGTGACAATAATAAACCAATTTACCAAATCTATGATTACTTGCAGCACCCTATTTACCACATAAATACATACATGTGCTGTGAGTAGAATTCACATCTTATCAAGTTTTGAATTACATGGAAAATCAGGAGGGGTAAAAAGCATTAAGGGGAAGATCTGTGAAACTGAGATAATAAATAATGAAAAGGGGGTGGTGCAATGCAACAGGGGATGATAATGCGTCAAGAAATAACGCTGGGTAACAGTTGAATAATTATTTAAAATTTCTCCTCAATGTGCATAGATATTCTCCTTTCCATCACAGTCCAAATCATATTTTAACCTCGAACAAAAACGTCCTTATGGTCATTTTGCCCCCTTTTTTACGGTAATAGAAGCAAGTCAACGGTATTTTAGTAGGGTGTTTTTGGTAAAGCTGGAGGGGACTGGAAAGGAAACGTATCTAATTCTCGAACAGCATCAAATCATTGCAACGTACAGTATGTCCTCTACCTATATATATATATAGACTTGTTCCGCCTGGACTCAACGTTTTTTTCCCTGTGATTTAAAAGAAGGATTTGTGCAGTTGCCTTCCCTCCCCGGACGCAGCAGATCACCGAAGACGTCATCACTGCTTTGACATTGACGCGCTTCATGTGGGGCGGAGTCAGCGAGAGGGAATCTGGCGAGCCCGCCGTGCGCGAGCCTGACCTGCAACGTCACAGTGCTTCTCCAAACCTTGCGGCCGGACGCGAGATTGAATGACAGGTGTACGCGCGAGCCTGGTCGAGCGCGAGCCGGTGGAGTCCGAATGTGATGGCATGAGCCTGCGGACCAATTAAAATCATTTGCAACAAAAGGACAACGACTTCCTTACTCGCGCATCGGGTTACTTCCCAGACAAACTTCTGATAGCGGTTGCGTGCCTCTCTCTTTCGTCGGCTTTCCCTGCTTGTCGGCGGGTATTGTGTTTAATTCCTGCAATGTGAAGCAATTAATGTGGAAAAGATCGGTGTACGTTAACGGGAGGCATTAGAGGATTGTTCATGTTAGATATGCAACGTTACGCGACTGAGGTCGCGGAAATGTTGGGAATCTCAGAGGGGTTTTGTTAGTGACGCGGATGGGAATATCTAGTTATATATGGACATGTAACACTGAAAAAGACGAGAGTTTATTGTATTTACCTCCTCTTAAACTGAAGTGTTACCTGTTGTTACATCAGTGATATGCCCAGAGTCGATTGGTTGAGTCTGGACGGTCAGTGGAGCGTTATTACCTGGAGCGTATTGGTGCAGCTTAGGCCTTGTGTGTTTCCTGGTTTCTCGGTTTTACTGCAAATCGAACTGGCGTTACATTTTTTTGCAGGAGCATTAATTATTTCGGGCTTTAAACAGGAAAGTAGGCTTTCCATAGTAAACATGTAAAAATAACTCATTTTATGAATTGTTCGCCTTGCAAAGTGAGTGCCAGTTTGGAGCAATGTTTGCTCATGCAAAGTAAAGTGTTATCAATGCAGTAAAACTTCAGTTTGCAAAAAATATAATGACAAATAAAGGTAACTTTCCATTGAAATCTGATTTTAAAATAAGCCGTTTTTCAACAAGAATTAACTAATCTTAGGTTATAAATTTAGTGTATCGCCAATTAGTGAGAAAATGTGAGTTGGCATGTTTGCAATTTGAATGAAACATTCTTTTTCTTTTCCTCACTGACTTTTATTTTCTGATGCTATCCTTAGTTCATGTAATTCAAACTTCTGATTCCTGGTAATCTTGCAGAAGTCAGGTCAGGTTGGGCAGGAAAATGATTGGATGAAAATGTTACCTGAGCCTGTTGCTTTTTTTAAGATCATTTTATCAAATAAGTTTGATACATATTATCAACACCAGTAGCATATCAACAATTCTATGAAGTTTACCAATGTTTCTAATCTGGTAATTTGTTTAATAATTTAATATGTTTATCATTTACTGTTAAATTTAAACATTTAATTTTTAATTGACTTGATAGTTTTGCTTTTCACACTTGGAGTTCAGGGCTTTATACATCCTACTCCAGCTTGGACTGCTATTTGGGTCAATGCAGTAAGGAAGAACTGTGCTATGGGGAAGTGGTGTTTTTTTAGGTAAAGTATTAAACAAAGGTCTTAGTTGTTTCCTTCAGGGAGATGTGGAAGATTTTATGGCATCTTTTAAAGAAGTGTAGAAGTTTGCCCAGCAAATGTTAGCTGGTTAGTTTTCTGGTTAATGGTTTATCCCAATAAAAGTAATTAAAACAGTATTTGGTTATATTATCAAGGGATTCACTCAAACCCAGCTCAAATCTGCATAATGTCCTTAAAGTTGGCCCTGTTGCGGTTCAGGATATTTTAGCTGGGAATATTAAATGTCCGTTATTACCCTTTTTTATGTAGGGTTTTCATCCTATACAATAGGTGATATAAGTAAAAGTTGGGTCTGGTCACTGATCATATGTCTACCCCCTTTTACCAACTCTGCACCTTCTTTTATCATTTACTTTTTCCTGCCTTCCGTCATATTGCAGATTTGTCCCTTTTTTTCCCTCTGTTCTCCACTCTCTGCTTCCTGCCCTACTGTTTAACCTTTTGCATAAGTTTTGTACTTGCAAATACTTTTGCAGTTGTGTCACTTCAACCAGTTGGTTCTGGAACTAACCAGCAAAACCCAAATAACTACAGTTTAGCAGCACTATGATTGCTTTACATTAAATTGGGCTGTTTATTTGTTCTAATTGGTTACTTGCAAAAATTATGTATAATGTTTTTCTTGTAAATGCTGCTTATCTCATGTGCCTCTGTTGCTGCAAGTAATTTGTTCAATGCACCTGGCTATACAGTACATGCTTTTGACAGTAAATTCAAATTATTTTTTTGAAAGTGCATCAATAGTGAAAGTTTTCGTTTAAGTATTACAGTATGATCTTTTACAACCCACTGAATGGGGAGACTGGACTGCATATTTTAAGTTTGTGTCACGTACAGAAGTTCCTCGGTAATCATAATGCCTAAATGAATGAAATTTAAATCCATAACTTTCTGACTTGCATGTGAACCAAGGCTTGCATTGTCATTGTGGAAAATGTTTTGAATGTCTTAAAATAGATTGCATGTAAGACTTGAACTTCAACTGCAGCTTCTAACCTGACAGTGTCTCAACTCTACACTTACTTCTTTTATCTCTTGCCCAAGATCCACCCACAGGATTGTCTTGGTGGACCCTTTGTTTCTAACTGTTTTTGCTCTATTGAAGTTGTCCTGTCGTACCTTGACTCCATCCTGTTCCCTTGTCCAGAGATTTCTACTGACCACCTCAGATTTTGATAACTTCTGATTTCCCAGCCCCTACTGTTAATAAGTTTCACTTTAGATATTCATCTTCTGCTGGGAATATTAAATATCCATTATTACCCTTGTTTATTTTCTCCAGCTGCATCTCCTCCTCCCTACTTTTTCTGCCTTTTGCAGGGTCATCCCCTTCATTCTCAGAATCGTAACCAGGTTTAATATCTTTGGGATGTCATGAAATTTGTTTTGCTTCATGTTTCTCTCATCTGACACTTGGCACTTCCTGCTGCAGTCACAGATGGTGTGACACTTTTCCTTAAACCTCCCCTCATCACTATCCAGGGAACGAAACAGCCCTTTCAGGTGAGGTAAGGTTTTGCATGAACTGGCTCCAATCTCATCTATTGCATTTGATGCTCCCAACGTGGTCACTGCTATATCCACAAGGCACACAGTTCATCACAGGCTTTTCCCCTTCCATATCTGGATCCAGTGCCATCTGTCATTCACCTCTCTCGTAATGGTTCCCATTCTCCCATTTTTAAACATTTATCGGATTTTGTACTGGTAGTCTTTTGTGTTCCTCCCTATCAATTTCAACACAAAATTCTGATGTAGATGTTTCTCCCCACAGATGCTGATTGAATCAAGGCAGATTGTTGCTTTTAAAAATTGACCATCCGACTTGCTATTGAGGAAGAAACGAAGTGTGAACTTCAACATTAGCTGAGGCCTCACATTACTGTTATTAGAGCTTTATTGTCATTGCTCAGGATAATAAAATTGCAGTGCTGGTCCATTCAGTGCAAAACAGTAAATTGGCAATTCAATTACTAAGAACACTGACTAAATTTAAAATAAGTAGGTTATTTAGAATTACATGCAAGTCAAAACTGAATTAAAAACAATCCTAAAATTAGAAGAAAGTGGCTGCCCCATTAAGTATTGTGCATGCCTGTTATAAAGTATAATGATTAAATATAGAATAACATTAAGAATTAAAGATATATATATTTTAAAAATAAAGAGCTCTGAAATCAAGGGAAGGTAGCAGCCTCATTTATACCCAAGTACTGCATATGACCATGTATTGCACTTCGAGATTGTCTATAGTGTTTATGGATTTTCAGTGGGTGGGGGCCCATTGTTCAGTTGCATAATAGCTCTGGGGAAAAAGCTTGTTTTTCAGTTTGGATGTCCATGCCTGATGGTAGGAGGTTGAACAGGTGATTACTGGGTTAGGATGAGTCCATCATGATGTTGTGAGCCTGCCGTAGACAGAGTGAAGTTGTAGTTAATTTCCATATCTGGTAGTTGTTGTCCCAATGATGCTCTGTGCAGTCCTGATCACTTGCTGAAGTGCTTTTTGGTTGATCTTGTTGCAGATAGTGTACCATACTGTCATGTAGTGGTCAATGTGCTGTTAGTCACACATCGGTAGAAGTTTAACAGCAGCTTTTGGGGCAGATTTGCTCTCTTTAAACTCCTAAGATGGTATAGGTGCTGTTGAGCCTTTCCTACGATCAAGGAGGTGTTGGTGGTCTAAAAGCTCCTCCGTGATGTTCACTACTGCGAACTTAAACCTGGAGACCCTTTACACTGCTTTAACATTTATGAGTAATGGAGTTTGTTTATACCAGTTTCATTTCCTAAAGTGGATAATAATTTGTTTTTTTTTATATTGAGTGAAAGTTTATGGTTATTACACCTTTCAGATGTTTCTGGACCTCCTCACAATATGTGGTTTAGTTAAGTGTAATCAATTTATTCACTGTGGCCTTGTTTGCATATTTGATGATGGAGTTGGTGATCTAGGCAGGGTACAGTCATGGATGAAGAGAACGTAAAGGATCAGGCTCAGTATACATCCCTGTGATGCACCGGTGTTCAGGGTCTGGGAGGATGATATGTATTTGCCTAGTCTCACTGTCCAGCTGTGATTGGTAAGAAAGCCCATAATCTGGTCTCAAATTGATATATTGAGTTCCAGGTTGTGTATTTTAACAGCTTGTTGGGGAGAATGATGTTGAAGGCAGAACTACAAAGCATCCTGATGTAGGTGTCTTCATGCTCCTTGTGTTCCAGTATAATGTGGAGAGTGATGGAGATGGATCCATGATTGATCTGTTTGCCTTATTGGTGCTGGTCCAGAATAGCAGGGATGGCGTTCTTAATGTGGAAATAAGCAGTCTGTCCAGGTACTTGCCAGCTATAGTCGTTGAGGCATGTTACTATTGATTGCTTTGATGGTTGATGTTTTGAAGCATGCAGGGATCACAGAAAGGGATAGAGGGAGGTTATGGATTTTGGTTAAAAACCTCTGCTGGCTGGTCAGTGTAGTCTCTGAGGAACTGCCCAGGGATGTTGGCTGGTTCAGCTGCTCTGTGAGCGTTGACGATGTAGGGAGTATATCATACCTTGTGTGCTCATTGTCAGTGCTGTGTCCTCATCACTGGTTCACTGTTGGCTCTGTCAGACTGAACAAAGGAGTTTAGCTTCTTGGCTAGTGTGGCTTTACTGCTGCAGGGCAGGAGATCTTTTCTTTATTGTCAGTGATGGACCTGATGCCTCACCACATTTATCGGAGAGTTGGTGATTTTATTGGAATGTGTATCTGTTGTTTGTATCTGTACTTGGTAGTTTTAATGCCTCTCAAGGTTTGACCTGGCTGTATGCTGCCACATCCTGAGCCCTGAGCAGGTTCTGGACTTTGTTGTTCATCCATGGCTTCTGATTCAGGAATGCATGGGTGTTTTTATTGCTGATGACATTGTCTACACAGGATATGATATAGTAGTGTATGGCCTTTGTGATGTATTCCTCCAAATCAACTCCTAAATAGGCATTGCTTGGCATGCATACAGGTTCCAGTCTGTGCTCAAAGCACGACTGAAGCCATGAGACAGCTCCCTCAGGTCGTATAAAATGATAGTGATGTTTTCAAGATGTTGTTGGGTGGTAATGCTTCTAAATTTTTCATTCAGCTTTTTAAATGATGAGATAAAACTTGGTTATCTCTTCTTCCACGGCATGGAAATTACTTTGCAGGGATAACAAAAAATAATAGATAATTAAATTTCTACAAAATAAAATTCAACTACTTTAACTTGAGATAACTATCTATGAGTGAACAGTTGTGCAATTTGTTTTAACTCTTTGAAAAGAAATATTTCTCCTTGATTATCCAAATATTTCACCATAAAATTGGATGTTTGTTGAAAATAGAAAGCCTCAAACATTGAAGAACAATCATGAATTTTTGTTTTCCTTTAACCAGATTTCATTTGATGGAGAATGAGTGTCCCTGACTACATGCAATGTGCCGAAGATCATCAGAGTCTTCTGGTTATCGTCCAGCCTGTGGGAGTTGTACCAGAAGACCAGTTCTTCAAGATATACAAGAAAATTGCCACTGCCAATCAGATTAATCTTCAAGATTCTCAGAGAGTTTTGTACATTCGTTATAGGCACCATTATCCACCTGAAAACAATGAATGGGGAGACTTCCAGACTCATCGAAAAGTCGTGGGGTTGATAGCTGTTACTGAATGCAATAACGCAAAGGATTGGCCTCAGACTTCAGAGAAATTCCACTTACAGAAAGAAATTTATGGTTCTACATTGTACGATTCACGTTTGTTTGTCTTTGGGCTGCAGGGAGAAATAGCTGAACAACCTCGCACTGATGTTGCATTTTATCCTAACTATGAAGAGTGCGAAACTATAGAAAAGAAAGTGGAAGACTTCATTGAATCTTTATTTATTGTTTTGGAATCCAAACGACTCGACAGAGCAACAGATAAATCGGGAGATAAAGTTCAGTTATTGTGTGTGCCATTTGAAAAGAAAGATTTTGTGGGCCTAGATACAGATAGTAGGTGAGTGATAATATGTATAGATATTTTTAAGTTGGTGCATTTTTGGCAAGGCTTGAGCCCTAATGTCCTTTCTACACATCAGGAACCATTAAATTCAGAAGCTTTTTAATTAGTACTTTTAATTCATTCATATCGTTTACATATGAGATCAGTCTTTTCCATTTTCAAAATGTTAAATATTGAAAGTGGAGAAAAAATTATTGCTAGTTTAATGAGTAGAATTCTCTGCTGTTTTTGTCAGCAGACATGGAGGTGTGATTAATACTCTTGCAGTATTGATACCACAGTTACGAATTGTTTTACATAACTTGCATAACTTTTCTGGTAAAATGTTACTTTGGAGACAAATGGGTGATGTGGAAGTTTTGAATTAGTTTTGTGCAACCTGTTTGAAATGTTTTGCACATGAGTGGGAATTGCAACCTGTTCTGCCATTCATTGATATCATGATTAGTCTATCTTGGTAGCATTGTTTCCTACACTATTCACCAATCCCTTTATTTCTGTAACATTGCAGAAGACTACCAATCTCTGTTTTAAATGAACTGACTCAATTTCCACAGTCCATATTAAAAAAAAAAGGGCCTAATTCTGCTCCTTTGGCCCATTGAGTCTATCTGCTATTTTCTCATGGCTGATCCATTTCCCTCCATTTTCCTACCTTCTCCTTCTAACCTTTCATGCCCTGACATCAAGGACCTATCAACCTTTGCTGTAAGTACACTCAATGACCTGGCCTTAACAGCTGCCTGTGCCAGTTATCAATTTGGATTGCTAAAAGGCAGGTTAAGAGGGACATTGCTGATAATGTTAAGATTAACCCCCAAGGGATTTTTCTCAATACTTTAGGAAAAGTAAAGTCAAAAAGGAAGTTACGTGTATTGGGAATAACGGGGTGATCAATTATACAGAGGACATAGCAGATACTCTCAACTCATATTTTGCTCAAGTATTCACCTGCAAAAATTGTTAGCAATATGCCAGTAAGTGTAGAGAAAAATGTTTTTCTTTCTTAATTAACTTAGCGATCTTAGAAAATAAGGTCCTGCTTCAGCTGAAAAGGCTGAAAGTTAGAGGTCTGTTATTTTATATGCACAAACCTCAAACCAGTATTTTTTTCAAAAGTCATTGAAGACTGTTGATATCCCTAAAGATGAAATCGGCTAATGTTGTCCTGGTACACAAGAAGGGTGACTGCATTCACCTTGGTAACAACAGACCAGTATGCTTAACGTGTATCATGGGTAAGATAATGGAAACATTAATACAGAAAGAGATGAACAAGCGGTTGATAAATATAAGTGTGTTAGCAGAAAGCCAGCATGGGTTCAGGAAGGGCAAATTATCTTTTACTAATATGTTGGAGTTTTAGAAACATTGAAAACCTACAGCACAATATAGGCCTTTTGGCCCACAATGCTGTGCTGACCATGTACTTAATTTCGAAATTACCTAAGGTTACCATAGGCCTCTCTTTTTCTAAGCTCCATGTACCTATTCAGGAGTCTCTTAAAAGGCCCTATCGTATTTGCCTCCACCACTGTTGCCGGCAGCCCAAACCATGCACTAATTTAATGAAGAGGCAACTAAAATTTGAGATAACAATAGAGTGGTTGGTGT
Source organism: Hypanus sabinus (assembly GCF_030144855.1). NCBI lineage: Eukaryota > Metazoa > Chordata > Chondrichthyes > Myliobatiformes > Dasyatidae > Hypanus > Hypanus sabinus. The sequence goes on from NC_082706.1 coordinate 159,384,168, forward strand.
CATTTAGTTAGACTTCAAGAAGACTTTTGACAAGGTAGTCCACAAGAGGTTAATAATCAAATAACAGGAGGTAGGGATTCAGAGTAAGGCCGAATTGGCTCAATAACAGGAAATGAGTTATAGTGAGACGATCATTTTCACATAAGTTGCCAAGTGGGGGTTCTGCAGTGATTAGTTTTGGGGCTGCTGCTTTTTTAAAAATTTGGATAAGGACATTAATAAACTTTGCAGATGACACAAAATTAGTGGGATGAGCTGATAACATTCAGGCAGCTGAATCAATACAGCTAGAGCTAAACAAACTCCAGATGTGGGCAGATAAATGGCAGATGAAAGTTAATGTGAGTACTTGTAAAAATACTACATGTAGGAAATAAAAAAAAATAAGATAAATATGCAATAGTGGGTCTTGAGTTAGAAATTGCACTGTATTTGGGTACTGTCATCACTGTCTAACTGTTGATAATGCACAGAAGCGATTAGGAATGCAAATAGAATGTTGAGCTATATAATACACTCAATGGAGTTCAAGTCTGGAGGGATTCTCCTTAAGTTATAATGTGCATGTGAGGACATCCCTTGAGTACTGTGTACAATATTGGTCTCCATATTTTGAAGGATGTGAAGGACTGGAGAGAGTACAGAGAAAGGCGACAAGACTCATTCCAGGTCTCCATTGTGTGAGCTATGAAGAAAGACTGAAAGAATTAAACCTCCTTAGCCTAAGTAGATGTAGAATGAGAGGAGACATAATAAAAGTGTTCAAAATCATTAATGGTATAAGTAAGATGGATGTCAGCTGGTACTTTAACATCAAGGAATACATGGGCCCATAGGTTGAGACTGGTTGAAGGGAGATTTCAGACTAAAGATGCATTTCTTTACATAGTGAGTTGTATTCACATGGAACAAGCTACCTAGTTGTGTAGTTGAGAGTAGTATCTTTAGAGACTTTCAAATCTAAACTCAGTAGTTATTTCAACACACTATGTGAATAGGAATTTGGCAAGTTTTGTTGAGCCAAATGGCCTGTCTTTGTCAAAAACTTTCTAATGTTCTATTGTGAGTTTGTGCCTTCTGGTCTTGGACTCCCCCCACCATAGGAAACATCCTCCACATCCACTCTATCTAGGCCTGAAAATGTTCAATGAGTCTTAATAAATGCCCCCCACCATTCTTCTAAGTTCCAGCAATTAAAGGCCCTGAGCCATCAATTGCTCATATAAGTCTTTCAATTCCAGGAAACATTCTCGTGAACCTCCTCTCATCGGAACCCTCTCCAACGTCAGCACATGCCTTCTTAAATAAGGTGTTCAAAATTGTTCCAATACTCCAAGTGAGGCCTCACTAGTGCCTTGTAAAAACCTCAACATTGCATCCTTTCTTTTACATCTAGTCCTCTCAAAATGAATGCTAACAGTTCATTTGCCTTCCTCACCACGATCTCAACCAGTAAATTAACCTTTAGGGACTATTCCCCAAGTACCTCAGTGCCTTTGCATCTTGAATTTTTGAATTTTCTCCCTTTTTCCAAAATAGTTTGTTTTTATTCCTTCTAACAATGTGTATGACTATACACTTCCTGACACTGTATTCCATCTGCCACTTCTTTTCCCATTCTCCTAATCTGCATATGTCCCTCTAGCCTTTGTGCTTCCTTAACACTACCTGTTCCTCCACCTATCTTCGCATCATCTACAATCTTGGCCACAAAGCTATTAATTCTGTCATCTAAATCATTGACCTGCAATGTAAAAAAAAAAGTGGCCCCTATACCAATCCCTGTGGAACACCACCAATACTGGTAGTCAACCAGTATAGGCCCCTTTGTTCCTACTCTTTGTCTCCTGGCCAGTTGTCCAATCTTCTATCTATGCCTCTTTCTTCTAATGCCACGGGCTCTTGTTAAGCAGCCTCATGCAGCATATTGTCAAAGGCGTTCTGAAAATCTAAGCACACAGTAACTACCGATTCTCTTTTGTCCGCCCTTCTTGATATTTCCTCAAAGAATTCCAAGAGGTTTGTTAGGCAAGATTTTCCCTTGAGGAAACATGCTGACTTTGGCACCTTTCATCATGTGCCTCCAACTAGCCCAAAACCACATCTTTAACAATCAACTCCGACATCTTCCCAACCACTGAGGTCAAGCTAACTGGGCTATGATTTCCTTTCTTCTGCCTCCCTCTGCTTCTTGAGAAGTGGCATTTGCAATTTTCCAGTCCTCTAGAACAATGCCAGAATCTATTGATTCTTGAGTGATCGTTACTAATCAGAATCGAGTTTAATATCACTGGCATATGTTGTGAAATTTGATGTCTTTGTAGCAGCATTATAATGCAATGCATAATAATTGGGGGGGGGGAATAGCTGTATTTGAGTAAGTATATATTATAGGTAAGTAATGCAAAAATAAAAAAATGTAGTGAGATAGTGTTCATGGGTTCAATATCATTCAGAAATTGATGGCGGGGGAAAGAAACTTTTCCTGAATCATTGAGTGTGTCTTCAGGCCTTTGTACATCCTTTCTAATGGTAGCAATGTGAACAGCATGTCTTGAGTGATGGGGCGTTTAATGATGGATGCTGCCTTTGAAGTATCGGTCCTTGAAGATGTCCTGCATATATGGAGACTACTGCCCATGATGAAGCTGACTGAATTTTCAATTCTCTACAGCTTATTTCAATCTTGTGCAGTAGACTTCCACACCCCTGCCCATATCAGATGCTGATGCAGCCTTTCAGAATGCTCTCCATGGAATATATGTAGAATGTGAGAGTGGCATTGGTGACATACCAAATCTCTTCAAACTCTTAATGAAATACAGCTGTTGTCGAAACGTCTTTGTAGCACATCAATATGTTTGAGCCCAAGATGCATCCTCAGATGTTGACACCCAGGAACTTGTTCACTCATTCCTCTTCTGATCCCTCTGTGGACTGGTGTGTGTTCCCTTGTCTTACACTTTCTGAGGTCCACAGTCAGCTCTTTGGTGTTACTGATGTTGAGGGCAAGGTTGTTGCTATGATACCACTCAACTAACTGATGTATCTTGCTCCTGTATACCCTCATGTTACTATCTGAAATTCAGCCAACAGTAGTTATGTCGTCACCAAACTTATAGATGGCGTTTGAGCTGTGCCCAGCCACGTAGTTATGGGTGTGGTGAGAGTAAAGCAGTGGGCTAAGCACACATCCCTGAGGTGTGTCAGTAAGGTGGCAATGTTATTTCTGATCTGCACAGATTGTCTTCCAGTTAGGAAGCTGAGGAACCAGTTGCAGAGGGGGAGGTACAGAGGCCCAGGTTTGTTTGTTTGTTTTTTTTTTTAAGAGCTTTTTGATCAGAACTGTAGGAATGATTGTATTAAATCCTATGTCAATTCTGGCATAGTATCATCCAAGTGATCCAAGGCCAGATGAAGAGCCAATTAAGTTGCATCCATCATAGACCTGTTGAGGCGATAGGCACATTGTTGTGGTTCTAGGTCCTTGCTGAGACCCAAGTTAATTCTAGCTATAACTAACTTGTCAAAGTGCTTCATCACTATAGATGTGCGTGGATGATAGTTAAGGCAGCTCACCCTGCTCTGCTTGGGCACTGGTGTGATTGTTGCCTTTTTCTGAAGCAGGTGGGTGCTTCATCTGTAGCAATCAGAGATTGAAAATGCCTCTCCAATCTCCTTAGCTACTTCTTTCAGAGCCCTGGGTTGTAGTCTGTCTGATGCTGTTGACTTGTCTACCTTCAGACTTTTCAGTTTCCCCAAATACTTTCTCCCCAGTAATAATAGCTGCACTCAATTTTGCCCTTGACACTCTTGAACTTCTGGCTTAGTGCTTGTGTCTTCCACAGGGAAGAATGATACAGAACACTTGCACAGTTCATCTGGCATTTCCTCGTCCCCCATTACTACCTATCCAGGATTAATTTCAAGTGGTCCATTACCTATTTTCACCTCTCTTCTTCTTGTTCACCCTCCCCCCTTCACAATGTTGTGGACCTGGTCTGAGACTTCTGTGACCCTGACACTTGGGAGGCAACATACCATATAACCATATAACAATTACAGCACAAAACAGGCCATCTCAGCCCTTCTAGTCTGTGCTGAACGCTTACTCTCATCTAGTCCCACTGACCTGCACTCAGCCCGTAACCCTCCATTCCTTTCCTGTCCATATACCTATCTAATTTTATTTTAAATGATAATACTAAACCTGCCTCTACCACTTCTACTGGAAGCTCATTCCACACAGCTACCACTCTCTGAGTAAAGAAATTCCCCCTCGTGTTACCCTTAAACTTTTGCCCCCTAACTCTCAACTCATGTCCTCTTGTTTGAATCTCCCCTACTCTCAATAGAAAAAGCCTATCCATGTCAACTCTATCTATCCCCCTCATAATTTTAAATACCTTTATCAAGTCCCCCCTCAACCTTCTACGCTCCAAAGAATAAAGACCTAACTTGTTCAATCTTTCCCTGTAACTTAGGTGCTGAAACCCAGGTAACATTTTAGTAAATCTTCTCTGTACTCTCTCTATTTTGTTGGTATCTTTCCTGTAGTTTGCTGTCCAGAACTGTAAACAATACTCCAAATTCAGCCTTACCAATGCCTTGTACAATTTTAACATTGCATCCCAACTCCTATACTCAATGCTCTGATTTATGAAGGCCAGCACACCAAAAGCTTTCTTCACCACCCTATCCACATGAGATTCCATCTTCAGGGAACTATGCACTATTATGCCTAGATCACTCTGTTCTACTGCATTCTTCAATGCCCTACCATTTACCATGTATGTCCTATTTGGATTATTCCTACCAAAATGTATCACCTCACACTTATCAGCATTAAACTCCATCTGCCATCGTTCAGCCCACTCTTCTAACTGGACTAAATCTCTCTGCAAGCTTTGAAAACCTACTTCATTATCCACAATGTCACCTACCTTAGTATCATCTGCATACTTACTAATCCAACTTACCACCCCATCATCCAGATCATTACTGTATATGACAAACAACATTGGACCCAGTACAGATCCCTGAGGCACACCACTAGTCACCAGCCTCCAACCTGACAAACAGTTATCCACCACTACTCTCTGGCATCTCCCATCCAGCCACTGTTGAATCGATTTTACTACTTCAATATTAATACCTAACGATTGAACCTTCCTAACTAACCTTCTGTGCGGAACCTTGTCAAAGGCCTTACTGACGTACATATAGACAACATCCACTGTTTTACCCTTGTAAATTTTCCTCGTAACCTCTTCAAAAAATTCAATAAGTTTTGTCAAACATGACCTTCCACGCACAAATACCATTTAGGTGTCTCTATCACATCAACAGCATCTCATTTCTGATCCTCTTAACTATGGAATCTGCTATCGCTACCTCAGTCGTCCTCCCTTCTGAGCCGCAGTACCACTCTTGGTGCCAGAATCTATTTGCTGCAGCTTCCCCACAGCCCCCCCCCCCCCCGCCCCTGCCCCCAGTAGGTTGACCCCATTAATGGTATACAAAATAGTATACTTACTATTGAGGAGAATGCCCACAGTGGTACACAGTTCCCTCTCCTGGCAGTCACCAAGTTACTTGCCTCCTACAACTCAGTTCTTGGGATAATTCCAAAGATTTATTGAAATTTATTCTTACAAAGTATTAAAGGCCTTTTATGAATTCTATTTTTAGAATTCTAAAATAATATAACCTGTATGCCTCTTGTTTGCCAATGTGTTAATTTTTAGGGTGATTTGAGATACGGCGAAGTGCAACTTCTGATTTTTTTTCTTTTAGTACCCATATCGGAGTTCTAGTGTGCTACAAGCTAAATGTGACAAAGCACACTATAATTCAAGGTATAAGCTATTAATGAAGGAATTTGAGGATCAGTTTATGAAGGTTGTAAAATACTCATTTCTGATCACCAATAGAAATTGTAGTCTCTCAGTAAGGTGGATGATATGTGGGGAGCAACTGGATATTCTAAAAATCTGTTAAATAATGTAATGCCGGTTTCAGTTATGTGGCCTGTGACTGTCATGTAATAAAAACACTTCTGATTCATACATATCCTGTACAAACTGATAGTTACATTCTTAATATAACCTATATGTCTTTAAAGACCTGTGACAGCGTTTGTGAAAATACCAAGGCATGCCATGCAATTAGGAAATCACTTTTCCATAATTTTCGATGATCTCCTATTGGCAAGGCAGCTGTCCTGGAAAATGTGAATTAGAAGGTATTTTTCTCCTTCTATTCACCAGATTCTATGCAACTTAATTAGTTTAAAATCAAAATGTTAAGTCTCATTGGCTCTTCACGTGTCCTTGAATCACTTTGACAATATTAATACCTATGCCAGGATTGACTACAGGGACTAGGAAGACCACAGCTGCACAGACTTAAAGTTAAGACTCAGAGGTGCGAGGAGTTGTCAGTCTACTTGCAGATGCAGTTATGTCATAGTATTTATAGGACTGAGTACTGCACAGTCATTGTGGAAACAATTCCATATTCATGCTATTGGCTCTTGTGGTGTACAATGATGCAAAGTTAATTGATCAAAACTAGCAGCTCAGTACAAGAAATTTGTGATTCACTGTGGAATGTCAATAGCAGCAGAATTGTAATCCCTAGTTTTAGTATTTCAACCTTGGTAAAGTAAGTATGGAATCCATCTTTTGCAAACCCTTCAGTAGTTACATAGACACCTGAAGAGTGGACTACCTGTTGGATGGAAGTGACCAACAGCTCTGATGGAGGCAGATGCCAAGATTTTAATCTCACCAGTGGGAGGTGGTGCTTTAGCACTGCTGGCCCACCACCTCGAGGGCGTTTTGATCGTAAGCGAGCCGAACTCCTGAAGACAGGTGGCAGATCAACTGGTGATAGCACAGGACAGTTAACATCTTTGTCCAAGTGTATTTTCAATTCAATTCTTGAAGATTATATCAATAAAAGCAAAGATCTACCTAACAATAGATCACAGAGCAATAGAGCGTAAAAATATGTTCTTCAGTTTTCCATGTCTGCAATGACCTTAATGCCAATCCAAGTAATCCATTAATTTAGAATGTAAGGCATTGGATCAAGAGAAACATGGCTGCTTGGATTTAGAATTGCCTTGCACAGAGAAGGCAGAAGTTGGTAGCAGATTGAGTATATTCTGACTGGAGATCAGTGACCAGTGGTGTTCCACAGGGATCTGTTCTTTGATTCCTGCTATTTGTGATTTTTAAAAATGACTTGGGCAAGGAAGTGGAAAGGTAGGTGAGTAAGTCTGCAGAAGACAGGAAGGTTCATGATGTTGTGGTAATGTAGAAGGTTGTTATTAGTTGCAATAGAACATTGACAGGATTCAGAGCTGGGCTGAGAAGTTGTAAATCGGGTGAATACCAAGAGGGTGGAAACAAGAAGGCTTTAAAGCGAGGCCGCGAAGTTTGAATAAACCTCTTTCGCAACTGCAGCTCACTGACCATGTGTCATTATTTCAGCGCTGCGTGTAGCACACTGCTACAATACGACGAGACTATGCGCTGTGTGTTTAATATCCAAATGTAACTTAAAATGTTATGATGCTATTGACTTAAGTGACTTATAATTGACTTATCACTACATTCATGCGAGGAAAATATTCACTGTGTGTTTAATATTAAATTCATTAGATAAACCCTTTTAGAAACAAAATTGAGTGTATTGGCCACTTATAAGTGACTTATAGGACTTCTAGTTGACTTGTCACCTATATTCCATTCTTATTAACACCACCAACCCCCCCCCCCCCCCCCACCCATCCGCAGGTCCGCAAGAATATTGTCAATATTAAACCGGTCCGTGGTGCAAAAAAGGTTGGTGACCCCTGTTCTACAGGGATCTGTTCTGGGACCCCTGCTGTTTCTGAGTTTTATAAATGACTTGAATGAGTCAGTGGAAGTGTGGATTAGTAAGTTTGCAGATGATTCTTCTGTTGGTGGAGTTGTGGATAATGTGGAGGATTGTTGCAGATTATATCTGGACATTGACAGGGTGCAGAGCTGGACTGAGAAGTGGCAGATGGAGTTAAGCCTGGAAAAGTGTGAAGAGGTTGAACGAAGCCAGAATATGGGGTTAATAGCAGGATTTTTAGCAGTTTTTTTTTGAAGGACTACCCACAGCTTTGGACTGGTTATGCAGGACTCTGTGGTTTGTGTTACATGTGTGTTTCTGGTTGCTCTTTTGTTTTGCTACTTGTGTGATTTGATGGGACTACGTCAGTGTGGACTGGTTCTGCAGCCTGCAGTCAACGAATGGCTGAGCTGAATACTCCTAGATTGTTTGATATTCTGTGTTTTAGTCACTCGCTTTATGCTGTTTGCACAGTTTGTCCTTTTTTCCCCCCAAATATTGGGCGTTTGATGTTTTCTTTAAATGGGTTCCATAGTGTTTTTGTTTCATGGCTGCCTGTGGGAAAACAAATCTGAATTCTGTACACGTACTTTGATAAATGTACATTGAGTCTTTGTCTTGAGGTACAGAGGGATCCTGGGGTCCATGTTCGTAGTTGCTATGCAAGTTGATAGGGTTGCTAAGAAGGTGTATGGTATGTTAGCCCTCTTTAGTCGGGAGATTGAGTTCAAGACCCATGAGGGAATATGCAGATTTAAGTATTTAAGTGGTATTTAAGATAAATGGAGGGTTATGTTGGAGTGAAGGGTTAGATTGAGATTTGAGTAGGTTAAAAGGTCAGCACAACATCTTGGGCTGAAGGACCTGTACTGCACTGCAATTTGATTTTTGTTTTTGGAGATACAGCAGTGAACAGGCCCTTCTAGCCATGCTGCCTAGCAACTCACTGATTCAACCTAGCTTAATCACAGGACAAGTTACAATGACCAACCAAAAGCTATGTCCTTGGATTTTGAGAGGAAACTGGGGCACCTGGAGGAAACGCGCACTCACACAGGAAGTTATATACCAATCTTTTTTTAAACAAAGGATGCTGATATTGAGTTCTGCCCTAAGTTGTAATAGTGTTGTGCTAACCACTTTGCTACCATGCCACCCTATTTCTACTGTCATGCTGTAGATACTTCAGTTTTGCAGCTTCTGCAAAAGCTGGTAGAATGTTTTGGTTTCAGCTAAAGATAAGGGGCTGTGTGATGAGCAAACTAGAGGGCCTGAAGGTTGGTAAGTCCCCTGGTCCTGATGGGATGTATCCCAGGGTGCTGAAGGAATTGGCAGATGTTATAAAAGATGCGTTGGTAATCATTTATCAAAACTCTAGACCGGGGTGGGCAAACTTTTTGACTTGTGGGCCACAAAGGGTTCTAAAATTTGACAGTGGGGCCGGACCAGGAGCAGTTGGACAGAGTGTTTTGGTAATACACCTCCTAAGAGAAAATAAAATATCATGGGATATGTAGAAAACATGTGCTTTAATTTCAATTGAAAATGAACAAATGCATTACAACAAAGTATCTATCTTTGAAGTCCCATGGTATTTAGCTATTTATTGAAATGACTTTTAAAACACTGAAAATTAAATGAATAAAATACAGCTTTTTTTAATAGTAACAGTTATTATTTTAAAGCACTGAAAATTCTGTTATCCTTCAAGATATTATCATCATCACTCTCCTCCTGACTGTCTTTATTTCAAAAACGGTAGGAGATGCAGGTCCACTTGTCCTGCTCCTTCTTATTCAATTGTCCCCTGTGCCAAAACTCAACAACGACCGCGCCAGTATGCGGAGCGTGTTACTTTATCTGGAGCGCATTTTTTATTTTGAGAACATACGTGCACCTGCGCACTACTCATGTCCATCACTTAACAGAAATGACATGTAACATGTAAGGCTTATTGAAAAAATATTTTCAAATGCATTTTTTACATAACACAACGAAGAAACTTATTTTTAATTTCAGTGGGAACAGTGTTGTTAGTCTCCCTTTTTAGCCAGCGCATCAAAGTCTGGATTTAGTTTTGTTGTGGCGATTCTCAGGATGGATCTGAGGTGTTGGTCAGTTAACTTGGATCTGTGGCTGGCTTTGTTGATGTTCATGATGCTGAACGCCTGTTCACACAAATAGGTCGAGCCGAACAAAGAGTAAAGCGCAAATGTGGAGTAATACGCTGCACCTCAACAAAGGTCAATGTATATAGAGTGCGTCATCTATTGGGAAAACACCAGAATTGCGGGGAAAAAACGTTAACAAGGTTTATTAATATAATTTCATCAAGTTCTGCGGGCCGGATTAAAAAGCTTAACGGGCCGCATATGGCCCCCGGGCCGTAGTTTGCCCATGCCTGCTCTAGACTTTGGGCAGGTCCCGGCGGACTGGAAGATAGCAAGTGTCACGCCACATTTTAAAAAAAGGATGCAAGCAAAAGACCGGCAACTATAGGCCAGTTAGCTTAATATCTGTAGTCGGGAAAATGCTTAAAGCTCTCATTAAGGAAAAAGTAGCAAAACATTTAGAAAGGAGTGGTTCCTGTTTGACAAACTTAATGGAGTTCTTTGAGGACATAATGAGTGCAATGGATAGAGGGGAACAGGTGGATGTCATATACTTGGATTTCCAGAAGGCGTTCGATAAGGTGCCGCACAAGAGACGCATGGAGTTGGAAGAAGTATATTTGCATGGATAGTGGATTGGTTAACCAATAGGAGGCAGAGAGCTGATATAAATGGGTGTTTCTCTGGTTGGCAGTCGGTGGTGAGTGTTATGCCACGGGTCGGTGCCGGGCCTGCAGCTGTTTACCAATTACATTTATGATTTGGAAGAGGGAACTGAGTGTAACGTAGCAAAATTTGTTGATGACAGTAAATTGAGTGGAAAAGCAAATTGTACAGAGGATGTAGAGAGTCTGCAGAGGGATATAGATAGGTTAAGTGAGTGGGCCAAGGGCTGGCAGATGGAATACAATGTTGGTAAATGCCAGGTCATCCACTTTGGAAGGAATAATGGAAGAGCAGATTATTATTTAAATGGTAAAAGATCGCAGCATGTTGTGCAGAGGAAATTGGGAATCACAGGAAGTTGGCTTGCAGGTACAACAGGTTATTAAGAAGGCAAATGGAATGTTGGCCTTCATTGCTAGAGGGATTTAATTCAAGAGCAAGGAGGTCATGCTGCAACTATACAGGATACTGGTGAGGCCGCACCTGGAGTACTGTGTGTAGTTCTGGTCTCCATACTTGAGGAAGGATATACTGGTTTTGGAGACAGTGCAGAGGAGGTTTATCAGGTTGATTCCAGGGATGAAGGGGTTAACCTATGAGGAGAGATTGAGTCGCCTGGAGCAAGACTCTCTGGAGTTCAGAAGAATGAGAGGGGATCTTATAGAAACATACAAAATTTTGAAAGGGATAGATAAGATAGAAGTAGGAAAGTTGTTTCCATTGGTAGGTGAGAATAGAACTAGGGGACATTGCCTTAAGATTCAGGGGAGAAGATTTTAGGATGGAGATGAGGAGAAACTGTTTTTCCCAGAAGGTGGTGAATCTGTGGAATTCTTTGCCCAGGGAAGCAGTTGAGGCTTCCTCACTAAATATATTTAAGATAGTTTTTACATAGTTTTTTTTACATAGGTTTTTACATAGTAAGGGAATTAAGGATTAAGGGAAAAAAAAGCAGGTAGATGGAGCTGAGTTTATGGACATATCAGCCATGATCTTATTGAATGCCGGGGCAGGCTTGATGGGCTGGATGGCCTAACTCCTGCTCCTAATTCTTATGTTTTTAACGTTCTTATGATGTTGAACTTTGTGTCAGGCAATCAGGATGGTGGAATTGGTTTTAGGTGTGAAGGAGTGCTGAACAGGAAGAGATTTGTGATGGACATTGGTGGGGTTTGTAGTCTTTTCGGTGGGAGCTGTGAAAAGGACAGGAGGGAAGATGGCTAAGAATGCAGAGGGAAGAAGCGTCCCTGTTGCATGAAGTGCTTTGTGCAAATGAATGGCTCCAAAGAGGAGAGACCACTACTCCTGAGGGAGAGCCCTTTTGCTCAAGATGAATTTTGAATGAAGTTTGGAGTGTGTGTGCTTTCACGCAGACTATGGATCCAATGCATGAGTAAGAAGACAACTTCAGTTGAGCTATAATTTATGTGCACGTTTGGACTGGGTTGACCGAAATGACCCTTTTGTTGCTTTTTCTCTTTCCTACTAACTGTTCCATAAAGCCAGAATTTGTGAAAGTACTTTCTTTATAATTTTGTGGTGTACGATCTGTTAATTTTTTTGCCAACTGACAATTGTGTATGGGCAGTATTTACATAGCATTGGCTCAAATTGAGGTTTCTTTAATCAGAAAATCACGACAACCCTGTTTGGCTGAACCCTAAATCATACCAACCTGAGAAGTATATTGTTTATGAAAGGTGGTCTTCTCACTGCTGAGTCCTTTGGCTGTTTGCAGAGCTGGCTAATAAGCCCGTTGAAGGGGTTACGTATCTTTTGAGATTGAGAAGCATAAACAGTAGATAATCAATATCTTTTTCCGAGGGTTGATGTGTCTAATACAAGAGGGCATGCATTTAAGGTAGGGAAGGGGTGGGAGAAGTTCAAAGAAGATGTATACAGCAATTTTTTTTAACAGAGTGGTGGGTACATGGGGTGGTGTAGGCAAATATGACTGGGGTGTTCAAGGAGCTGTTAGGCAGATGAGTATGCAGGAAATGCAAGAATATAGATTTTGTGTAGGCAGAAAGGAATAGTTCAATTAGTTTGGCAAAACGTGGGCTGAAGCGAGTTCTATGTATAGTTGCAATCTGTACACTTGCAATGCTACTATGACACTAATTTCCTTTGGCATCAATAAAGTTTCTATCTACTCCTTCCAAAATCCTTGCACCATTGTTGGTCTATATCAAGGTTTCCCAACCTGGGGTCCGTGGACGCCTTGCTTAATAGAAACATAGAAAACCGATAGCACAATAAAGGCCCTTTGGCTCACAATACTGAACCGAACATGTACTTGCTTTAGAAATTACCTAGGGTTACAAATAGTCCTCTCTTTTTCTCAGCTCTTTGTACCTTGCCAGGAGTCTCTTAAAAGACCTTATCGTATCCGTCTCCACCACCATCGCCGGCAGCCAATTCCATGAACTCACCACTCTATGCGTTTTTTTAAAAAAAAAACTTGCCCCTGACATCTCCTCTGTATCTACTTCCAAGCACCTTAAAACTGTGCTTGCTTGTGCTAGCCATTGCAGCCCTGGGAAAAAGCCTCTGACTATTCACGCGATCGATGCCTCTCATCATCTTATACACCTCTATTGGGTCACCTCTCATCCTTCTTCGCTCCAAGAAGATAAGGCTGAGTTCACTCAACCTATTCTCATAAGGCATGCTCTCCAATCCGAGCAACATCCTTGTAAATCTCCTCTGCATCCTTTCTATGGTTCCCACATCCTTTCTGTAGTAAGGCGACCAGAACTGAGCACAGTACTCCAAGTGGGTTCTGACCAGGATCCTATATAGCTGTAACATTACCTCTTGGCTCCTAAACTCAATCTCACGGTTGATGAAGGCCAATACACCGCATGCCTTCTTAACCACACAATGAACCTGTGCAGCAGCTTTGAGTGTCTTATGGACTCAGACCCCAAGATCCCTCTAATCCTCCACACTGCCAAGAGTCTTACTATTAATACTATATTCTGCCATCATATTTGACCTTCCAAAATGAACCACCTCATGCTTATCTGGGTTGAACTCCATCTGCCACTTCTCAGCCCAGTTTTGCATCCTATCAATGTCCTGCTGTAACCTCTGACAGCCCTGCACTCTATCCACAACACCTCCAACCTTTGTGTCATCAGCAAACTTACTAATCAATCCATCCCTCCATTTCCTCATCCAGGTCATTTATAAAAATCACGAAGAGTATGGGTCCCAGAACGGATCCCTGAGACACACTATTGGTCACTGACCACCATGCAGAATATGACCTATCTACAACCACTCTTTGCCTTCTGCGGGCCAGCCAGTTCTGAATCTACAAAGCAAAGTCCCTTTGGATCCCCTGCCTCATTACTTTCTCAATAAGCCTTGCATGATATACCTTATCAAATGCCTTGCTGAAATCCATATATATTACATAACATAACATAAGAGAGAGGAGCAGGAGTAGGCCAATCAGCCCCTCAAGCCTGCTCCGCCATTCAACAAGATCTTGGCTGATCCAATCTTAACTCTAGTTTTCACCGAATCCCACAAGGCAACAGGGCACCAGGCCGCCCATTTTATTTTATTATTCATCCCGCCCAAACCCATGTGATCACCTGGGGGGAAAAAAACGATTTGCCAATTGAGGAGAAAAAATCTGGAAAATTCCTCTCCCACCAATTCAGGCTATCGAAAACTGGTCCAGGAGATCACATAGCTGATCTAAACCTAGCCTCATGTCTACTTACCTGCTCGCTCACCGTATCCGCTAATGCCATTTTTATCCAGGAAAATGTCTATCTCCATTTTGAATTTATTGAGTGTCGTAGCTTCCACAGCTCTCTGGGACAGTAAATTCCACAGCCCCACTACCCTCTGAGTGAAGAAATTTCTCCCCATCTCAGTCCTGGAACAGCATCCCCTTATTTTATTATGCCCCCTAGTCCTAGTTTCACCCATCATTGGGAACATTCTCCCCACATCTACCCGATCAAGCCCCTTCACAATCTTATATGTTTCAATAAGATCGCCTCTCAATCTTTGGAACTCCAATGAGTAGAGTTCCAATCTACTCAACCTCTCATCATACATCAACCCACCCATCCCCGGAATTAACCTAGTGAACCTTCTCTGCACTGCCTCGAGAGCCAGTATGTCCTTTCTTAAATACGGACACCAGAACTGCACGCAGTACTCCAGGTGTGGTCTCACCAATACCCGGTACAACTGCAGTAAGACCTCCCTGTTCTTATACTCCCTGTTCTTATCCCCCTAGCAATAAAAGCCAGCATTCCATTGGCCTTCTTGACCACCTGCTGCACTTGCATACTAACTTTTTGTGTTTCCTGCACCAGGACCCCCAGATCCCTTTGCACAGAAGCACTTTCCAGTTTCTCTCCTTTTAGATAATAACTTGCTCTATTATTTTTCCTGCCAAAGTGCAAGACCTCACACTTGTCAGTATTATATTTCATCTGCCAAATGTCTGCCCAATCACTCAGCCTATCTATGTCCCCCTGCAGGGTTTCAATGTCCTCCGCACTCATTACACTCCCTCCCATCTTTGGGTCATCAGTAAACTTCGATACGTTGCACTTAGTCCCTTTCTCCAAATCATTAACATAGATTGTAAAGAGTTGGGGTCCCAACACTGACCCCTGCGGAACACCACTAGTCACCAACTAACAGTCTAAACCATTTATCCCAACTCTCTGTTTTCTGTTAGAAAGCCTCCACCCATGCCAGAATATTATCCCCAATCCCATGATTTTTTACTTTAAGTAATAATCTTTGGTGTGGCACGTTGTCAAATGCCTTTTGGAAGTCCAAATACACCACATCCACTGGTTCCCCTTTATCTACCCTATATGTTATGTCCTCAAAGAACTCCAACAAATTTGTCAAACATGACTTCCCTTTTGTAAAGCCATGCTGACTTTGTCCTATTAAGCTATGTTTATCCAAATGCCTTGTTACTGTTTCCTTAATTATTGATTCCAACATTTTGCCAACCACAGATGTTAGGCTAACTGGCCTAAAATTCTGAGCCTTCTGTCTATTGCCCTTTTTAAATAAAGGAGTTACATTAGCATTTTTCCAATCTGCCGGGACCATTGCCGAGTCCAGCGAGTTTTGAAAAATTATCACTAATGCATCCACAATCCTGACCACCACTTCCCTTAAGACCCTAGGATGCAAGCCATCCGGTCCAGGGGATTTATCCACCTTCAGTCCCATTAATTTATCAAGTACCATTTCCTTGGTGATTTGAATCGTAGTTAGCTTCTCTCCCCCTAGAGCCCCCTGTTTATCCACTGTTGGGATATTTTGAGTGTCCTCTCCTGTAAAAACTGATACAAAATATTTGTTCAGCATTTCCGCCATCTCCATGTCCCCTACCATTAATTTCCCGGTCTCATCTTCTAGGGGACCAACATTTACTTTAGCCACCCTTTTTCTTTTTATGTAACTATAAAAACTCTTACTATCTGTTTTCATGTTTTTCGCCAATTTACTTTCATAATCTATCTTCCCCTTCTTAATCAATCTTTGTTATTTGCTGCTGATCTTTAAAAGCTTCTCGATCTTCAATCTTCCCACTAGACTTAGCTACCTTATATAACTTTCTTTTTAGTCGTATACTTTGCTTTATTTCTTTACTTAGCCACGGATAACTATTTTTTTCTTTTACACCCTTTTTTCTTCAGTGGAATATATTTTTTTTGATAGTTGTAAAATAACTCCTTAAATATACACCACTGATCAAGTACCGATCTACCCTTTAATCTATTTTCCCAATCCATCTTAAGCAATTCCACTCTCATACCATTATAGTCTCCTTTATTTAAGCTCAGTACGCTTGTTTGAGATCCAACCCTCTCATCCTCTAATTGAATATGGAATTCGACCATGTTATGGTCACTCATTCCAAGGGGATCAAAGGGGATCATTCCAAGGGGATATTACATCCACTGCACCACCTTCCTCAATGTGTTTAGTCACATCCTCAAAAAAAAATTCAGTCAGGCTCATTAGCATGACCTGCCTTTGACTAAGCCATGCTGACGATACCTAATCATATTATGCCTCTCCAAGTGATCAAAAATCCTGCCTCTCAGGATCTTCTCCATCAACTTACCATTCAGTGAAGTAAGACTCCCTGGTCCATAATTTCCTGGGCTATCTGTATTCTCTGCTGAAAAAGGGAACAACATCTGCAACCCTTCAATCCTCTGGAATCTCTCCCATCCACATTGATGATGCAAAGACCATTGCCAGAGGCTCAGCAATCTCCTCCTTCAGCTCCCACAGTAGCCTGGGTATATCTCGTTTGGTCTTGGTGACTTGTCCAACTTGATACATTGCAAAAGCTCCAGCACATCTTCTTTCTTCATGTCTATATGCTCAAGCTTTTCATCCTGACATCGTCAAAGTCCTTTTCTGTAGTGAAGACTGAAGCAAAGTATTCATTAAGTATCTCTGCTCTCTCCTCTGGTTTCATACACATTTTTCCATTGTCACACTTGATTGGTCCTATTCTCTGACATCTTATCCTCTTGCTCTTCTTATACTTGGGGTTTTCCTTAATCCTGCTCACCAAGGCCTACTCATGGCCCCATCTGGCTCTCCCAAGTTCATACATAAGCTCCTTTCTGCTAGCCTTGTAATTTTCAGGATCTCTATCATGGCGTTTGATGCACCATCAATAACTCTGGGAGATGGGAGTGAATGATGTGCTTTTATTAGCAGCAAAAAGGGAGCATGGCATCTCAGAGACTGAGGGGGAGCAGTGCCTCCAATCGCCTCTATACAGGGGTCTGTGGGAGGAGCCACAGGAGCAGTCAGCAGAGGGGTGTGTCCAGACAGGTATACATAGTTTATCACAGTGTTGTCCAGAAGAAACTTCAGTATGATCAAGGACAGGGGAAGCAGTTGTCTTTGTTTCTTCCACCCCCCCCCCCCCCCCCCACAATTTTGTGGACTCTAAACAGTTTCTTGTTCTTGGATAATCTAATCAGAGCAACTGAATGTGGACACAGGAAGCTTCAGGTAATGATCTGGTAAACCTGAGACCATTATGAAACAAATACCCATTTGTTATGAAAAGGGCATGGACTCTGAACTGATTCTTGCTCTGGGACAATCTCATCAGAGCAATATACAGTGGTATGCAAAAGTTTTCAGCACCCATATAACAATTACAGCATGGAAACAGGCCATCTCGGCCCTTGTCCATGCCGAACGCTTACTCTCACCTGGTTCCACTGACCCACACTCAGCCCGTAACCCTCCATTCCTTTCCTGTCCATATACCTATCCAATTTTACTTTGAATGACAATACTAAACCTGCCTCTACCACTTCTACTGGAAGCTCATTCCACACAGCTACCACTCTCTGAGTAAAGAAATTCCCCCTCGTGTTACCCTTAAACTTTTGCCCCCTAACTCTCAACTCATGTCCTCTTGTTTGAATCTCCCCTACTCTCAATAGAAAAAGCCTATCCACGTCAACTCTATCTATGCCCCTCATAATTTTAAATACCTCTATCAAGTTCCCCCTCAACCTTCTACGCTCCAAAGAATAAAGACCTAACTTGTTCAATCTTTCCCTGTAACTTAGGTGCTGAAACCCAGGTAACATTCTAGTAATCTTTTCTGTGCTCACTCTATTTTGTTGGTATCTTTCCTGCAGTTTGCTGTCCAGAACTGTAAACAATACTCCAAATTCAGCCTCACCAATGCCTTGTACAATTTTAACATTACATCCCAACTCCTACACTCAATGCTCTGATTTATAAAGGCCAGCACACCAAAAGCTTTCTTCACCACCGTATCCACATGAGATTCCACCTTCAGGGAACTATGCACTATTATGCCTAGATCACTGTTCTACTGCATTCTTCAGTGCCCTACCATTTACCATGTATGTCCTATTTGGATTATTCCTACCAAAATGTATCACCTCACACTTATCAGCATTAAACTCCATCTGCCATCGTTCAGCCCACTCTTCTAACTGGACTAAATCTCTCTGCAAGCTTTGAAAACCTACTTCATTATCCACAACGTCACCTACCTTAGTATCATCTGCATACTTACTAATCCAACTTACCACCCCATCATCCAGATCATTAATGTATATGACAAACAACATTGGACCCAGTACAGATCCCTGAGGCACACCACTAGTCACCGGCTTCCAACCTGACAAACAGTTATCCACCACTGCTCTCTGGCATCTCCCATCCAGCCACTGTTGAATCCATTTTACTACTTCAATATTAATACCTAACGATTGAATCTTCCTAACTAACCTTCCGTGCGGAACCTTGTCAAAGGCCTTACTGAGGTCCATATAGACAACATCCACTGCTTTACCCTTGTCAATTTTCCTTGTAACCTCTTCAAAAAATTCAGTAAGTTTTGTCAAACATGACCTTCCACGCACAAATCTATGCTGACTGTTCCTAACAGACCCTGCCTATCCAGATAATTATATATACTATCTCTAAGAATACTTTACATTAATTTACCCACCACTGACGTCAAACTGACAGGCCTATAATTGTTAGGTTTACTCTTAGAACCCTTTTTAAGCAATGGAACCACATGAGCAATATGCCAATCCTCCTGCACCATTCCCGTTTCTAATGACAAATTAGACTTGGTCAAAATTTCTCTTACTGTGAATAGTTAAGTGAATAGAAGATGAGCTGATCTCCAAAAGGCATAAAGTTAAATATGAAGCATTCTTTTCAACATTTTAAGCAAGATTAGTGTATTCTTTTTGTTTTGTACAATTTTAGAGTGGGGGGGGGAAGGAAAGGAGCACTATGCAAAAGTTTGGGCATCCGAAGAGATTTGAGCTCTCAGATAACTTTTACCAAGGTCTCAGATCTTAATTAGCTTGTTAGGGCTATGGCTTGTTCACAGTCATCATTAGGAAAGGCCAGGTGATGCAAATTTCAAAGCTTATAAATACCCTGACTCCTCAAACCTTGTCCCAACAATCAGCAGCATGGGCTCCTCTAAGCAGCTACCTAGCACTCTGAAAATTAAAATAAATGATGCCCACAAAGGAGGAGAAAGCTGTAAGAAGATAGCAAAGCATTTTCAGGTAGCTGTTTCCTCAGTTTGTAATGTAATTACGAAATGGCAGTTAACAGGAACGGTGGAGGTCAAGTTGAGGTCTGGAAGACCAAGAAAACTTTTTAAGAGAACTGCTCATAGGATTGCTGGAAAGGCAAATCAAAACCCCTGTTTGATTGCAAAAGACCTTCAAGAAGATTTATCAGACTCTGGAGTGGTGATGCACTATTCTACTGTGCAGCGACACCTGCACAAATATGACCTTCATGGAAGAGTCCTCAGAAAACCTTTTCTGCGTCCTCACCACAAAATTCAGCATCAGAAGTTTGCAAAGGACATCTGAACAAACCTGATGCATTTTGGAAACAAGTCCTGTGGACTGATGAAGTTAAATAGACTTTCTTGGCCACAATGAGCAAAGGTATGTTTGGAGAAAAAAGGGTGTAGAATTTTATGAAAAGAACATCTCTCTAGCTGTTAAGCACAGGGGTGGATTGATCATGCTTTGGGCCTGTGTTGCAGTCAGTGGCACGGGGAACATTTCACTGGTAGAGTGAAGAACAAATTCAATTAAATACCAGCAAATTCTGGAAGCAAACATCACATCGTCTATTTTAATAAAAAAAATAGCTGAAGATGAAATGAAGATGGCTTCTACAACAGGGTAATGATCCGAGATACACCTCAAAATCCACAATGGACTGCTTCAAGAGGCGCAAGTTGAAGGTTTTGCCATGGCCCTCACAGTCCCCTGACTGTGTCCCCCATCATTGAAAATCTGTGGATAGACCTCAAAGAGAAGTGCATGCAAGATGGCCCAAGAATCTTACAGAACTAGAAGCCTTTTGCAAGGCAGAATGGGTGAAAATCCCCCAAACAAGAATTGAAAGTCTCTTAGCTGGCTACCGAAAGAGTTTACAAGCTGTGATTCTTGCCAAAGGGGGTGTTACTGACCATGCAGGGTGCCCAAACTTTTGCTTCGGGCCCTTTTCCTTTTTTGTTATTTTGAAACTCTAAAAGATGGAAATAAATAGGTAATCTTGCTTAAAATATTAAAGAAATGTGTCATCTTTAACTTTATGCCTTTTGGAAATCAGGACATCTTTTACTCAATTAGCTATTCACAGTAACAGAAATTTTGACCAGGGGTCAAACTTTTGCCCAAACTTTTGCATGCCACTGTACCTGAGACCATTCTCAGAGGAGAGTCTACTTGTTAAGTAAAATGCCAGACTTGCAATCGGTAATCTTGTTAGACTCTGTCTGGGTTGCCTCATTTAATTGGCTTGAACCAATCAGAGTGTAAAGACGCAGATACACAAGGCTGGGATGGGCAGAGCCATGAAACAAAGTCAGCTGTAGCCTTGGACAATGATCAGTAAGAAGGTGACCCAGGTAGGTCAGGTGACCTTGAGCTAATGGGATGGAGCTCCAATGGCTCATTTGATGAGGAACAGTATAAGACTCAGGAGCTCCAAATACGCAGGGGTGATAACACTCCAGCAGCCAGAAACCAACCATTGCAGATAAGGAGCCCCACGGACACATGGAGATCTGGACCACGAGGAACACCTGGCCAGCATAGACTGGGTAATATCTTTTTCTTTTCATTGGACTGTTCATGGAGTGTCAGGGGTTCTAGTAGGAAGCACACAGGTAGATAAGAGGGTGAACCCACCTGTTTTTTTAGTTGAAATAATAAAAGTTACTTGTCTGTATGTACAGATTCTCTGTGCCTCACGGATCATTATTACAAGGGGTGATTCTTGTAACAATGGTATTAATCCATGGCATTAAAAAGAAAAGGCTGGGAACACTATATTGTCTTTTAAGTGTATTGCATCACTTTGACCTTCTTTACATAGAAAGGCAGTTGATAGTGAAATACATTTTTTTCCCTGGTTCTGATGAAAGCTCTGCAAACTGAGCAATTGATTTTTGGCTCACGTTCACATATGTATTCATGGTTTGGTCACTGGTGGAATAATATCTAATTTTTGGATGCTAACATCAGTAAAGAGCTTATTCTTTTCTATTATTAACCTGTGCAAAATATCAGGATTTGCAATGGACATCATTTGTAACTTGTCATTGAGCTAATATCAAGAAAGCTGTAACCTGATTTTACATTAATTTGTGTTTACAGAATATTGATTTGCCAAATTGCTTGCTATACTTGTCTATATACCATTGAATACATTTGGGACATTATGAAACTTAAAAGTCTAATAACAGTATACTTGAATTGACTTTATTTCATACATCCTTCGCGTACATTAGGAGTAAAAATTACATTACGTCTCTGTCTAAATGTGCAATGTTCAATCGTAGTAATTTATAATATATAGAACAGTCAACGTAACATAGAAATGTACTCAAATCAGTGTGAGTTAATCGGTCTGGTGGTTTGGTGGAAGAGGCTGTCCCTGACCCTGTTGGTCCTGGCTTTTATGCTGTGATACAGTTTCCTGGATGGTAGCAGCTGGAATAGACCGTGGTTGGGGTGACTTGGGTCCCCAATGATTCTTCGTGTCCACACCACTCTGCAGAGTCCTGTGATTAAGGGAGGGTACAGTTCCCATAGCTGGCAGTGATGCAGCCAGTCGGGATGCTCTCATTTGTGCTCCTGTAGAAAGTTCTTAGGATATGGTGGCCCATACCAAACTTCCTCAACTCTCTGAAGTGAAAGAGGCGCTGTTGTGCCTTTTTTTCCACACAGTGTGTACAGACCACGTGAGGTCCTTGGTGATGTGGATGCCAAGGAACTTAAAGCTGTTTACCCCCTCTCAACCACAGGTCCATCGATGGCACTAGGGGTTAGCCTGGCTCCATTCCTCCTGTAATCCACAACCAGCTCCTTTGTTTTTGTAACATTATGTAGAATTCTTATTCCAGGCATAAGGTGTCAGCACTTGACATTTGAAGCTAACCAAAACCGCAAGTTTAGGAAATGAGCTCTTTCAACAATACCGTAATAATGACTTGGCTACAACTTCAAAAGAACATTTGTTTTCTGTGTGGGTGAACAGTCTAATTCCATTGTGAGAATGCCTGGCAATTGGCCACAGCTGGTGAAAAATGAATGTAGACAGTTAAAATATTTTTGTGGTATGATATTTTCATAGGAAATGTAGAGAGTGGGAGAGCCCCAAGGCCAGTATGGGAACTGTCTGTTGTAGTCGATCTCCCTGAGGATTTGGCTTTTTTTTTTGATTTATCATGAATCTTTTGGTTTGGCAATGCTTTAATTATATACAAATGGAAAATGTCTGGAGAACTTCCTAAAAGTTGATTGCTCTAAAAGAGTTGCGAGTGATTGACTGAACTTAGCATACAGAATCCTGATGATTTTAGTTTAACTGTTTGTATTTGCACAACAGATTAATTTTTCAATACAAAATAGCTTTAAATCAAAAACGCAAGTTATTAAATTTAAAGATCTAATCTGAATTGCAAGTAAGTACTGCTAATAGCTGAACAGAATGTAATCAAGTTTTTTTTTCAGTCCAGTGTTATTGGAAAGTTTAATGAGAAGAGTGCATTAAATGACCCAGGCTTGCAAGTGAGAATTTACAAATTATTTGAAAATATAATCAGAACCTCATGGTGAACTCATAGTTTGGAATGTATGATGTGAAGTTTGCACTGAGCTTTGACTTTCAGTGAATGCTAAAAATTTTGTAGATAAAATGAAAAATAAATGAAGTTGACTGGATAAGGAAAAAGGAATCTGCAAGGAAAAATTTGAATCCATTGTATCTCTTTTGTAGAGTTACAGTCTCCCCTGTTCATAGGTCTGCACGTCGCTTGTGGGCCCTTAAAATGTACTGTCAGTCATTATTTCTGAATTAATACTTTTGCTGGTATTAGAAACCATTGAATAATGTTATTCGAAGTACATTTACTATCAAAGTACATATGTCACTATATACAAGATTTGTTTTCTTGTGGGCATAGGTAATAAATCCAAGAAACAATAGAATCAATGAAGGACTGCCCCCAACAGGACAGACAAACAACCAACATGCAAAAGACAACAAACTGCAAATACAAAAAGAAAAATGAGATGATAAATAAGTAATAAACAATACTTATTGAATATGAGATGCATAGTCCTTGAAAATGAGTCCATCAGTTGTTGGAGCATTTCAGTGATGGGCCAAGTGAAGCTGAGTGATATTATCCTCTTTGGTTCAAGAGCCTGATGGACGAGGGGTAATGACCTTTTCTGAACCTGGTGGTGTGAGTTCTGAGGCTCCTGTACCACCACCATGATGGTAGCAGTAAGAACAGGGCATGTCCTGGGTGGGTGGTGGGACTCCTTGATGATAGATGCTGCTTTCCTGTTACAGTGCTCTGTAGATATGCACAGTGGTGGGGAGTGTTTACTAGTGATGGACTGGGCATATCCACTACCTTTTGTAGGATTTTCCATTCAAGAGAATTGGTGTTTACATACCAGACTTACTGCAACCGATTTGAGTTTTTTTTGGACTGATACCTCATTTCAAAGGCCTGTTGGTGATGTGTAGGCCAATGAAGAGAGGAGGCTGTAACTCTACAAAAGAGAAACAATGGAATTAAATTTTTCCTTAGTTTCCTTTTTCCTTAACTAGTTAATCACATGATACATGATTCAATTTTGCATAGATTTTTTTAAAAAAAGGCTAAATGTTTGTCAGCAAACACGAGGAAATCTGCAGATGCTGGAAATTCAAACAACACACACAAAATGCTGGTGGAACACAGCAGGCCAGGCAGCTCCTATAAGGAGAAGCACTGTCGACGTTTCAAGCCGAAATGTCGACAGTGCTTCTCCTTATAGATGTTGCCTGGCCTGCTGTGTTCCACCAGCATTTTGTGTGTGTTAAACGTTTGTCAACTTTATTTGGAATGCCCATATGGCAAAAGTCATTTTGCATTTATAAATTTTCATTTAATTTTATTATTTTGAATTGTGTTCCATTTAAATAAAAACTAAATTTCTTTAATTTAAATTTGGATGTTTATCATTGGGAACTATTTGAAGTAACTGCTGAAAATGGTGAAAACCAGCTGGTACCTGTTAAGTATTTCATGAATTTTTAACGATGGAGATGAGAGCTTAAAATGCATTGCACTCCTTGATCTTCTGAATTTGGTGTTTTTATAATATGTTTACAGAAATCTCATTTATGAATTAGAATACCTTCACTAAGATGAAATTTCTTGCAAATTAGTTTACATTGCTGCATTTATTTTGTGTCAGTGTTCAAACAAAAACAAACTTAAATTGACTGAAGTTGCACTGAGTTACCAGTGAACACATGTTTGTCTTTCCCAGGGAATAATATTGGAACCATATCATTATAGCTGATTCTTGTATTAAATCTGTGCTTGTAGGCATTACAAGAAGCGTTGCCAGGGCAGAATGCGAAAACATGTTGGTGACCTTTGCTTGCAAGCAGGCATGTTACAAGATGCTCTTGTTCATTACCATATGGCTGTAGAGCTACTTCGCTCTGTGAATGATTTTCTGTGGTTGGGAGGTAAGTTTCTTATGCAAATGAACTGAATTGATGTAAGTTGCAAGTTGTACTATTGCTAGTTTCTCATTTTTTTGGACAACTTAGACTGTGATTTCCAAGTATAATAGTTACGACTTTTTGTTGCAAACAGGAAGATTGGAGGATGTAGAATTAACTTTTTCTGAATGACGTTGTAATGGTTTCGAGCAGGAAAGGTGAAATAAAGGAAGACTTTGAATACTTTTGCCATTGAAATGTAGTGAGAAAGAATCTGAAACATGGGAAATATTTCATTAGTTCTGCAAACTTAATGGAAGTACCATTCCAAAGTATATCACTTGATAATGAATTGGTTGATAATATTATGAAGTACTTTAATTTTTTTCACTTGATAGCAGATGCTTGAAATATAGAAAAGACAGCCATCATTCCCCACCTCCCACCTCCCACCCAGCTGTTGAGAATGATCAAGTTGTACAGCCCAGGGTCATGGTTAGCTCGAATGCACTGGCTTCTACCTACAGTCTTCATCACAATAAATAGTCTTCAACCAATTTGATCAAATCCATGTGATTTTAGGAAATATCTGAGAACAATAGGTACAGTAAAGGTCATAAGAACAGATAATATGCCATCTCCACATCTCAAAGATTGCTTTGTTTCAATGTGGCTGTTCGGTGCCATGGTAACACAGTGGTTAGCGCAATCTATTACAGCTTGTGGCATCAGATTTCTCAATTCAATCCTGGCATCCTCTGCAAAGAGTCTGTAAGTCCTCCCCATGGAATGTGTGGGTTTCCTTTTGATGTTCCAGTTTCCTCCCACAGTCCAAAGACCTAGTTAGTAGGTTAATTGGTCATTGTAAAACCGTCCCATGATTTAGTATTATATTGGAAGTTGCTGGGTGGGGCAGACCAGAAGAACTTATTGCATGCTGTATCTCTAAATAGATTTGACTTGCAGTGCTTGATAACAAAACACGTTTTGAACTAAGCATCAAGGACCCTTGGTAAAGTTGGATTTTTACTGTGTACAGAAACATGATCTTGTGCTGACCAACTTGTTCATTCTAAACAGTAGGATGGGGCTTGGGGATTGGTGGTTGGCCATTCACTTCAGCCTTAGGATATCAATGCAGGACTTCGTTGAGTTTGTCCCAGGACTAGCTGCTTTCCCCTGCATCATCAATGATCTTGTGTTCAGAAGGTCAGAATTGGAGATGTGGAATAATAAATGAATAATGTTCAGTCATATTTACTGCTTTTCAGCTATTAAATAGTTTTTCACTTGTATGCAGATAACCTAAGTAACATTCAGACATGGTCTAATCAGTGTCAAAAACAGAACAAAGAACAGTATAGCACAGGAATAGGCCTTTGGTCTTCCAGTGTTATTTCAAAGTAATTAAATTAGTAATCAAAGCCCTAACTAAACTAATCTTTCTGTCCATATCCTCCCATTTTCTGCACATTTGTGTGCCTACCTTAAGAGTTTCTTGAATGCCCTGATCAGATTTGTTTGCACCACATCAGGCAACACATCAGGTACTCACCAAGATGAGAAAATCTGCAGATGCTGGAAATCCAAGCAACGTGCACAAAATACTGGAGGAACTCATCAGACCAGGCAGCATCGATGGAAAACTGTGAACAGTTTTAGGACTGGGGCCGGCGGGGGGGGGGGGGGAGAATGATGTGGGAGGAGGGGCAGAAGTAGTACATGGTGAAAGGTGATAAGAGGATAAGTGAAACTGGGATTGGAGGGGTGAAGTAAAAGAGCTGGGAAGTTGATGGGTGAAAGAGATAAAGGGTTGGAGAAGGGTGAGTAGATAGGAGAGGGTAGAAGACCATGGAAGAAAGGGAAGGGAGAGGAACACCAGAGGGAGGTGATGGGCAGGTAAGGAGGATTAACAGGAAAGTGGATTAGGAAAACCATGCCAGTACTGGACCTAGAGTGAATTTGTAAAATGTTTAAATAATGGCTTTTAAGAGTTTGTTGTTGAGCTTGCTAGGGGATTGGCTGTGCTGGATTGGGTGTTGTGCAATGATCTGGAGGTGATAAGACAGCTTAAGGTTAAGGAACCCTTGGGAACAGTGATCACAATATGATCGAGTTCATTTTGAAATTTGAGAAGGAGAAATTAAATTCCAATGTGCCAATAATTCAGTGGAATAAAGGAAATTACAATGGCATGAGAGGGGAACTGGCTGAAGTTGACTGGAAAGGGACACTAGCAGGAAGGACAGCAGAGCAGAAATGGCTGGAGTTTCTGCGAACAATGCGGAAATTGCAAGATAGATATATTCAAAATAAAAATTTTTCGAATGGAAGAAGGACACTACCGTTGCTGACAAATGAAGTCGGAGCCAAAGTAAAAGCAAAAGAGAGGACATACAAGGATGCCAAAGCTAATGGGAAGATAGAGGATTGGGAAGCTTTTTAAAAAGAATAACAACTTTCAGAAGGAAACGAGAAAGGTCATTGGGAAGGAAAAAATGAATTAGGAAAGGAAGCTGGCAACTAATCAAAAAAGATACTAAATTTTTTTTAAGTATATAAAGGGTAAAAGAAAGTCAAGCATAGATATAGGACCAATAGAATGTGATGCTGGAGATATTGTAATGAGAGATGCATAGATGGCAGAGGAGCTGAATGTGTATTTTGCATCAGTCTTCACAGTGGACGACGTGTAGTATACCAGACATTCAGGAGTATGTGCAGTGAAAATTATGACTGAGAAGGTGCTCAGGAAGCTTCATGGCCTGAGGGTGGATAAATCTCTTGGACCTGGTGGATTGCACCCTTGGGTTCTGAAGGAAGTCGATGGAAACATTGTGGAGGCATTAACAATGATCTTTCAAGAATTGATAGATTCTGGCATTGTGTTGGATGACTGGAAAATTGCAAATGTTATTCTGCTATTTAAGAAGGGCAGAAGGCAGCAGAAAGGAAACTATAGACCTGTTAGCCTGACATCAGTGGTTGGGAAGTTGTTGGAATCGATTGTTAGGGATGAGATTACAGAGTACCTGGAAGCACATAACAAGATAGACCTAAGCCAGCATGGTTTCCTGAAAGGAAAATCCTGCCTAACAAACCTACTGCAATTTTTTGAGGAAATTACAAGCAGGGTAGACAAAGGAGATGCAGTGGATGTGGTGTACTTGGATTTTTCAGAAGGCTTTTGACAAGGTGCTGCACATTAGGTTGTTTAGCAAGATGAGAGCCTATGGACTTACAGGGAAGTTACTAGCATGGGTGGAGCATTGGCTGGTTGTCAGAAAACAGAGTGGGAATAAAGGGATCCTATTCTGGCTGGCTGCCAGTTACCAGTGGAGTTCCACAGGGGTCGGAGTTGGGACTGATGTGTCTTACGATGTATGTCAACGATTTGGACTATGGGATTAATGGATTTGTGGCTAAATTTGCTGATGATACAAAGATGGGTGGAGAAGCAGGTAATGTTGAGGAAACAGAGCCTGCAGAGAGACTTAGATAGTTTAGGGGAATGAGCAAAGAAATGGCAAATGAAATACAATGTTGGAAAGTGTTTGGTCACGCACTTGGGAAGAAATAAACAGGCATACTTTTATTTAGATGGGGAGAGAGTTCAAAATGTTGAGATGCAAAGGGACTTGGGAGTCCTTGTGCAAGATACCCTAAAGGTTAACTGTCAGGTTGTGTCCGTGGTGCAGAAGGCAAATACAATGTTGGCATTCATTTCTGGAGGTGTAGAAGAAAAGAGCAGCAATGTGATGTTGAGGTTCTATAAGGCTTTTGTGAGACCACATGCAGTTTTGGGCTTCTGATTTTTAGAAAGGATATACTGACATTGGAGAGGGTTCAGAGAAGATTCATGAGAATGATTTCAGGAATGAAAGGGTTACCGTATGAGGAATGTCCGGCAGCTCTTGTGCTGCATTCCCTGGAGTTAAGGAGGATGAGGGGGGATCTCATAGAAACATTCCGAATGTTAAAAGGCCTGACCAGATTAGATAAGGCAAAGTTATTTCCCCTGGTGGGGAGTCTAGGACAAGACTGCATGACTTCAGGATTGAAGGACATCCATTTATAACAGAGATGCAGAGAAACTACTTTAGTTGGAGGGTGGTAAATCTATGGAATTTGTTACCAGGAGCAGCTGCAGAAGCCAAGTCTTTGGCTGCATTTAATGCAGAAATAGATCAGTTCTTGATTAGCCAGGGCGTCAGAGGGTATGGGGAGAAGGCAGGGGAGTGGGGATGACTGGAAGAATTGGATCAGTCCATGATTGATTGGTGGAGCAGACTCGGGCCGAATAGCCTACTTTTACTCCTATATCTTAAGGTCTTAAATGTCAAGGATACATGGAGAAACACTCTTGTTGGAAAGGGACATTCCCTTGCTCTTGTGTTGTTAATATCGCTTGTCACATTAGAATGTTGTGTCGGTCTTGCTATACAACATTGGGGCTTTATTTTATCATGATGTGTGAATGGAATTAAAATGACATCAATTTTTGAGAAAGAATGGATAGACATGTGGAGCATAATATCATTTTGGGTAATGGAGCAAAGTTTTTGGCATTTTGATTTCTGTAGAGTTCGATAATTTCCTTTTTATTGTGTTATGAGTCTCCTTTGGTTCTAAAACTGTAACAAACTTAGTGGGTGAATTGGAACATTAATCTTTTGGCTTAAATGTTTTGTGCTGGGGTTATTTTGGCTATCAAAATTATCTAATAGGTTTAGTAATCACCTGATCTGTATTTTTGTGTTTGTCCTTGGGGCTTTGTTGATTTCTTGTAAATTTCAAAGTTTATATTGAAATTCATAGGTTAAGTTTCATATTTCGCATATCTACATAGGAAGTTTATGGTCCAAATGCTCACTTCTTAGGATGGCAGAAACTTGAAGCAATACAAGTATAGGCAAATTGATGGGGTCAATGGCACATCCCAAGTTTGTATTAAACTTTCTTTTGTTATGTGGTTGGCAACAGTGAATATAGAATTGAGTCAGGTTTTATCAACAAACATAAACATTTATTAAACTGTACTCAACAAAAGTGAAAAGTAAACAAACAACTAACTTAACCGGAAGTTAAGTGCTATACGGCAATTTAACAAACAGCCAAACTCTGGAATAGTTCTTAAAGCGGTAAATTCGAACAGTCTTAATTTGAAAGTCCCAAGCGATCTATACAGTCAGTAAGGAGAGACTTCCCTGAAAACTGATTTCTTCTGAGATGTGATGTTACTGCTGCTCCCAGCAGAGAGAGCCTTGTCCAAAGGATTCACAATGAAGGAAATAAAACGGCTTAAAGGAACTGACCTTTTTGCTGGAGGGTGAACACTGCACAAACCTTGCTGATCTTGCAGGGGTTATCTCAGATGCAGGCCACTATTACTGAATGAAGATTCAATAAGGTCGATCCTTTACAAAACCGTCGAATGACACCAACTTTACTCAATTCTTCGGGTTCCCGTACTTTGGTAAAGTCTGTACTCTCCAATACTAGACTGTAGAGGCAAAACCAAGGTGCAACAAACAAGAACTGGCAGCGATTGGTGAAACTGCTGGCACAACGGTTTTTGCACTTCGGAATAGAAAGTAAAAACTCTACTTTAAAATGAAACATAAGATGAGACGAATACGCAGCAGAACTAACTAATAAACTAACCCTGTGATAACAGGGGTTTCCCCTTGTATACCTGTTGGAGCATGCCATCACATGACCTCACTGGTGGGAAAATTACATCATGTGACCTCAATGGTGGGAAAATTACATCACCCCACCATCACAAGACAATTACATCATGCTCACAAGATACTCAATTACATCATGGTCATAGGACAGTCACAAGATATCCACGGGGTATGTAACACTTTCAAAGGAAGAAAGTAGTGAACCACTTGAGATTTGGAATATGCATATAACCCATCATTATGATAATATTGTTTCATTTTTGTTAATATTTCCATCATTTATTATTTCAAGCTTCAAGCATTCTTAGCTTTCACTTTTCTGTAAATTTGATGCCTCCTAAAACAACGTTGAACAAGTTCCAACGAGTAATAAGGCTTGAATTACTAGTAATAAGGTTAGTAGTAAGTAGTAACCTTAGTAGTAAGGTTAGTATCATAAACAAGGTCAATGAACTTAGAGCATGGATCAGTACATGGAATCATTATGATGTTGTGGCCATTACAGAGACTTGGATGTCTCAGGATCAGGAATGCCCGTTGAGCGCAGGGCTTTAGATGTTTCAAAAAGGACCTGGAGGGAGGCAAAAGAGGTGGAAACATTGTTGCTAATCAGGGATAGTATCCCGGCTGCAGAAGAGGAGGAAATAATGGAGGGATTGTCTACTGAGTCATTGTGGGTGGAAGTCAGAAACAGGAAGGGGACAAAACTGTACTGGATTTTTTTTTTAAATTAAACCCCCCCCTCCCCCAGTAGTTACAGAGACATCAAGGAGCAGATGGAGAGGCAAATTCTGGAGTGGTACGATAATAGTAGGGTTGTTGTGATGGGTGATTTTAACTTTTCTAATATTGACTGGCATCTCCTTAGAGCAAGGAGTTTAGAGGGGTGGAGTTTGTCAGGTATGTTCAGGAAGGTTTCCTGATGCAATATGTAGATAAGCCAACTAGAGGAGAGGCTGTATTTGACCTGGTATTGGAAAATGAACTTGGTCAAGTGCCAGATCCCTCTGTGGGACAGCATTTTGGAGGTAGTCATCACTATCTCCTTTACCCTAGCACTGCAGAGGGATAAGAGTGGACAATTTGGGAAAACAGTTAATTGGGGAAGGGGAAAATGCGCTATTAGGCAGGAACTTGGGAGCATAAATTGGGAGTAGTTGTTCTCGGGGAACTGCATGGCAGAAATGTGGCAAATGTTCAGAGAATATTTGCATGGTGTTTTGCATAGATATATTCCATTGAAACAGGGGAAGTATGGTAGGGTAAAAGAACCGAAGGATGTAGCAAATCTAGTTAAGAAAAGAAAGTTTACAAAAGGTTCAAGAATCTAGGTACTGTTAGAGCTCTAGAAAAATTACAAGGTGTCAGGAAGGAGCTTCAGAATGAAATTAGAGCTAGGAGGGGCCATGAGAAGGCCTTGGTGAGCAGGATTACGGAAACCCGAAGGCATTTTACAAGTATATGAAGAGAAGATGATGAGCTGTGTAAGAAATGGACCAATCAGGTGTGATAGTGAAAATGTGCATGGAGCCAGAGAAGGTAGTGGAGGTACTTAATGAATACTTAAGTATTTAGCAGTGAAAAGACTGTGGCAGCGGACTGAAATGCTTGAGTATGTAGACATTAAGAAAAGGGATGTGCTGGAGCTTTTGAAAGGTATTAAGTTAGATAAGTTGCCAGGACCAGATAAGATATACCTTAGGTTACTGTGTGAAGCGAGGGTGGAGATTGCCAGGCCTCTGG
Organism: Hypanus sabinus; assembly: GCF_030144855.1. Lineage (NCBI taxonomy): Eukaryota > Metazoa > Chordata > Chondrichthyes > Myliobatiformes > Dasyatidae > Hypanus > Hypanus sabinus. Next base: position 159,416,851 of record NC_082706.1, read on the forward strand.
AAATGATCTTTATATCATCGTTAGGGATGGGAGAAGTACCAGAGGATTGGAGGGTTGCGGATTGGACGGTTACAAATGTTGTTCCCTTGTTCAAGGAAGGGAGTAGAGATAACCCAGGAAACAATAGGCCAGTGAATCTTACTTCAGTAGTGGGCAGGTAGTTGGAGATCCTGAGAAGCAGGATTTATGAGCACTTGGAGAGACATAATCTGATTAGGGACAGTCAGCATGGCTTTATCAAGGGCAGGTTGTGCCTTATGAGCCTGATTGAATTTTTGCGGATGTATCAAAACACATTGATGAAGGTAGAGCAGTGGATGTAGTGTATATGGATTTCATGAAGGCATTTGATAAGGTTCTCCATACAAGGCTCATTGAGAAAGTAAGGAGGCATGGGATCCAAGGAGATCTTGCTTTGTGGATCCAGAATTGGCTTGCCCACAGCAGGCAAAGAATGGTTGTAGACAGGTCATATTCTGCATAGAGGTCAGTGACCAGTGGTTTGCCTCGGGATCTGTTCTGGGACCCCTTCTATTTGTGATTTTTATGAATTACCTGGATGAGGAAGTGGAGGGATGGGTTAGTAAATTTGCTGATGACAAAGGTTGGAGGTGTTGTGGATAGTGTGGAGGGCTGTCAGAGGTTACAGTGGGACATTGATAGGATGCAAAACTGGACTGAGAAGTGGCAGATGGAATTTAACCCAGATAAGTATGAGGTGGTTCATTTTGGTAGGTCAAATATGATGGCAGAATATAGTATTAATGGTAAGACTCTTGGCAGTGTGGAGGATCAGAGGGATCTTGGGCTCCATGTCCGTGGGTCACTCAAAGCTGCTGTGTAGGTTGTTGAGAAGGTGTGTGGTGTGATGGCCCTCAGCTGTGGGATTGAGTTCAACAGCCATGAGGTAATGTTACAGATAAATAAGACCTTAGTTTGACCCCTCTTGGAGTACTGTGTTCATTTCTGCTCATCTCACTGCAGAAAGGATGTGGATACAATAGAGAGAGTGCAGAGGAGATTTACAAGGCTGTTGGCTGGATTGGAGAGTGTGCTTTATGAGAAAAGGTTGAATGAACTTGGCTTTTCCTCCTTGGCGCGATGGAGGATGAGAGGTGACCTGATAGAATTGTCTAAGATGATGAGAGGCATTGGTAGTGTGGATAGTCAGAGGCTTTTTCCCAAGGCTGAAATGGCTAATACAAAGTGACATAGTTTTGAGGTGCTTGGGGAAGTAGGTACGAAAAAAGTCGAAGTTTTTCAATGGTGGGTGTGTGGAATGTAGTCAAGGTGGATATAATGAGGTCCTTTAAGGGTCTCTTAAATAGTCACATGGAGCTTAGAAAAATAGAAGGCTGTGCGGTAGGGAAATTCTAGGCAGTTTTGAGAGTAGGTTACATAGACGACACAACGTTGTGGGCTGAAGGGCCTGTAATGTGCTGTAGATTTTTGTTCTATGTAATTACAGCAAGACCCATTCAAAGTCAGTGGAGATTGTCATATTTTCAAGTATGTATTTACACGGACTTGTGGTAGCATCACAGGTACATAGCATCAGATATTGTGAACCCTTTTGTTTTCAGTGCCTTAATTTTAAAATTCTCACCCTTGTTTTCAAATAGCCTCATGATCTCTTGCTTTCCTATTGCTATAATCTCCTTCAGCATTTTAATCTTCAGAAATATTTAGTTCTTGCAATTTGATCCTCCAGTATTCCTATCCACTTAGTTTCAGCTGTCAAGGCTCAAGCTTGAGAATTCCTTCTCTAAATCTTTGTCTCTTGCTCCTCAATATCTACTATTTTGATCCAGAATCGTATCATTTTCCCCAAAACTCTTGTATATGGTTTATAATTAAATTTTGGTTTTATTAAGGCATTGAAAAAGCACAATGATGTTATATGCATATTCATTGTTTGTTAAAATCCCTGACTTTGGATATAAAGAGCAGGAAATACTGTGTTGAATGTGCTGTGATTTTTAAACAGAAAATGTTATCTTTGTTCAGCTGCACTTGAGGGTTTGTGCTCATCTTCTGTTATCTACCATTATCCAAATGGTACTGGGTCAAAACCTGCTGTGCACAGAGCTCATAGTATGGGTTTACCATCAGATGCTGGTCGGCGACATCGTCATGGTAAGTGAACCAGATTTTTCATTTTCAACTTTGTGAATCTATTTGTTTCTATTTATTTTGTTTATGATAGAATGTTAGCAAATTTATTATACATGAACTTTGAATAGTTCTGATCTGTTCTATTTCTTTGCAATTAGTCTTCATTTTTAAGACTGTATACAACTATTAATATTTGAGCAAACTACCAGTGACTTTTGAATGTAATTTTGATTCCATATTACACCATTAGGTAAATAGCAATACTTTGTGTAATCAAAACTTTATTTAAATATGTATATTTGTATGTAGCTTGGATCTATGGAAGAAAGCACATTGCTTAAAATGGGCACCACAGTAGCATAGAGGATAGTGTGAGGCTATTACAGCTTGCAATGTTGGAGTTTGGAGTGAAATCCTGGTGTTCTTTGTAATGAGTTTGTCTGTTCTCCCCATGTATGGGTTTTCTCCAGGTGCTGTGGTTTCCTGCCAGTCCAAAGGTGTACATGGTAGGTTAATTGGTCATTGTAAATTGTTCTGTGATTAGGTCAGCGTTTAATCAGGGTTGGCAGGGTTTCTTTGTAGCACAGCTTGAAGAGTCAATAGGTCCTTTTCTGCGCAATACTTGTATTAAAAAAAACACATTTTGAGAATATGTACAGTTGCAAGAAAAAAAAAATTATGAACCCTTTGCAGTTACCTGGTTTTCTAAATTAGTTACTCAAAGATGTGATCAGATCTTCATCAGTCACAGTCAAACAATCTGCCTAAATTCATAACACACCTAATAATACTTCTCACGTTTTTATTGAACATGTTGTTTAATTATTCACAGTCCAGCCTGGAAAAAGAATGTGAACCCTTGTATTTAATAATTGGTAGAACCTCCTTTAACAGTAGTAACCATCACCAAATGTTTCCTGTGGCTGCCAATCAAACTTGCATAATGGCGAGAAGGAATTTTAGATCATTCCTCCTTACAAAACTGTTTCAGTTCATCAGTGTTTCTGTGATACCTTGTATGAACAGCCCTCTTCAGGTCATACCACAGCATCTCAATTGGGTTGAGGTCTGGACTTGACCTTTCCAACACATGAATTTTCTTTTTAAACCATTCTGTTGATTTTTCTCTTGTTTCAGATCATTGTCTTGTTGCATCATCCAGCTTCTATTAAGTGTCAGGTGACGGAGAGCTACCCTGACATTCTCCTGTAAATGTCTCGATACAATTTTGAATTCATTATTCCCTCAATGACTGCAAGCTGTCCAGGCCCTGAGGCAGCAAAGCAGCCCTTAAACCATGATGTTCCTTCCACAGTGCTTCAAATTTGGTTGTAGTTTTGGTGGTGTGTGTAGTGCCCTTTTTCCTCCAAACATAGCAGTGTTCAACTTTTGTCTCACCTGTTCACAGAACATTGTCTCAGAAGTGTTCTGGAATATCCAGGTCGTCTTTTGTAAATTTGAGATGTGTAGCAATGATTTTATTTTTGAGAGCAGTGATTTCCTCTTTAGTGTCCTTCTATGAACACCATTTTTGTTCAGTGCTTTTCTTGTAGAGGACACATGAAAAGGGACTTTAGTGAGTTCTGGAGTTTTCTGCAGGTCTTTTGTGTTACCCTTGGGTTCTTTTTCACCTCCTTCAGTATTCATTGATTGGGATACTTCAAATAGCTTTTGTAGAAGGCATTACGCCAGAGGTTCTTGGATTTATTTGAACCTAGACTGTGATTGTTTAAATTGTGTACTCAGTATTGATGAAAAGCACCATTGGGTTTGTGTTATTAGTTCAGGCAGATTGTGTTTGTCCATTACTGTGACTTGGATGCAGATCGATCACATTTTATGGATAATTAATGCAGAAAACCAGGCAACTGCAAAGGGTTCACAAACTCTTTCTTACAACTTTATTTAGCAGGAAAACAATTTTACATTAATAGTTTATGAATTCCAAGCTTAAAGCAGAGAATGGAATTTCTAATTTTAAGAGAATTTAAAAAAATACAATAATAGAAGAGGTCGGGTAAACTTGTGAAACATCTGAGCTATTGTAAGATGTGCTCTTGTGCAAACTCTATTCTGAGTTAGATCAATGAAATGGAGGTGTTTAAATCGCTAAAAGCAGATCAGTCTCTTCCACAATAGTGTGCAGCTTCCAATCAAGTTTTCTACTTGTCAGCTATCAAATAACTGAAAAATGTACTGTTGGATACCATAATCCTTTATTATGTTTAGACAATATTTACAAATGTGGTAAAATAGCCATTTGGGTGAGAAACTGGAAGATTGGGGGTATCCATGGAAATGTAGTTCAAAGAGGGATCTCAACAGCATAAGGGAATATGAGCATTAAAAGTGATGAATTTTTAACCTTTTGCATTTGGGATGTTGCCATAAATAGGTTGTGCAATCATTTTTGTGTTGACGAGCTATCACAAAATGGTTTTCATTAAAAAGGATCCATAAAGTCAGTTGTACAGATAGATAAGTTGGTTGAGAAGGACATTTGAAGAAGGATCTCGACCTGGAATGTTGACTATTTATTTCCCTGTATGATGCTGACTGGTGAAACGAGTTCCTCCAGCTGCTTGTTTTTTATTTAACTCTTAAGCTTCAGCATGTGTAGTCTCTTCGAGTTACTTGCCTTCATAGCCAGAGCACATCTTATAAGACAATGATGTAATTTAACTGCAATGTAAAGCATTAATTAGGTTGCCAATAGAGTATCGTATGCATTTCTGGTCATCCATGCCATAGAAAAAGTGTGGAGGAGTTTGTCCAGAATGTTGTGTGGGGATAGAGTATTTGACTGTGGCAAGATGAGTTTGTTTTCTTTGGGGTTGAGGAGGTTAAAGTATACACAGCTGAGGGATGTAGCTACGGTAGATGGTCAGAAACTTTATCCCTTAATGGAGGGATGAGTTTCATGGAAGTGATAGGAGATTTTGAGGAACTTGAAGATTTTTTTTTCTACACCCAGAGAATGTTTGAAACTTGGAATACACTGCCTAAAGTTTGATGGAATCAGAGACTGTTGTAACATTCAGGTATTTAGATGAGCACTTGAAAACCCATGGCATAGAAAGCTTTGGGCTGAGTAATTGAAAATTATTATAGGTGACTACCTAATCTCTGGAATGGATATGGTAAGCTAAAGGACTGTGTCTTGTAATACAAGAGTGCTGAACATGAAGTTCAGCTATTATCAGATGTAGCATTGTTTTTACTTGCCGTAGTCCCTAAACTTAAAAAGAGCTGCTTTCTCTCTCGAACCATTGCTGTAAATATAAACAATGCTTGGGTTATACAGCTTCTCCAGACTCCTATGTCATTAATGCAAAGGAAATCAAATTTATTTCTTTTTCTATTTATTGTATCTGAAATACTGTACAGAAATACATGTGCCACTGCTTTTTCGTCTTTTGGACAATTGTTAGGTGTATTGAGTACTGTAAGTTGCATTTTCTCTCACCAGCCCCTTGTCCCACTCACTCTTCTACAGATGGTCTTCTACAGATGTGCTTCCGTTTTGAGTTGTCTTTTGATCACATTAAGAATGGCTCAAGATGATTGCAACCTTCTGCTGTAGAATTGTTTCTTGATCTGTTAAATTAAGCAGATTTGTTTGGAATTTGCACAAAAGTAGTTGGTCAATCTTATACATTAATCTATTCCTGTTAGATAACAGGAAATGGGTTGGATCTGTGCTGTAAAGATAGAATATTATTTTCCTGGTTTCCTGTTCAACCAATTGGTATAATATCTGTCAATACTAAATGAAAAATGAATCTGCCTCAGAAGTGCCTACTTGATACATTATTGTCTAATATTGATATTGTTGACAGAGGAAAATTGAGGTCAGATTACCTCCTATGGATTTGTTGAAGGAGAAACGTTTCATGAGAAGAAACGTTCAATAATGAACAGGATCCTGCTTTGTGGGGGTAACCAGCCTAAATTGCCAGTTAAAGCAATGAGATTGCTCAGCTTGAAATAGATTGAGCAACTTGTACAGTTTTCAGACATCAAATTGCAATGTTTATTTACTGCTATTAATATATCTTGAAGTGCTTCAATTTGTTTGTTGAAAGCAGATCTATGATTTTTGGATAGATTTAGATATTTCATTGCTGTTATGGTTATGTTAAATGTCTTTGTCGTCTTAATTATTTTGGCAAGTAAAGTGAAGAATGACATGTCTCAGTAACAGACTTGGGAATTGATAACTTTTTGGGCCTTATCCTTTGTAATTCATAATTTTTTGGTAACTGTAATTTGAATGGATTCTGCAGAGATTTTCTCAATTATTTGCATCCTCAGGTTTTTTTCCAACTGGGATCAGGATTTAATGATTTTTAATGTCAGCATTTGAATTTGAAAAAACAATTTCCTTCAATGGGGAAAGGAAGCCTGTCTGCCTGCTGGTGTAGTTAATTTTTCCATCAATATGATGTGCTTCACCCAGATCTGCCTGCTATTTTATTTCTTTATAACACTTTTTCCACTTTTACAGTTTGCTCGGCGTTCAGTTATTGCCGTTTATGTGCAGGTACAATTTGTAAATTTTAATGCTTTTGGCCCTTTTCCCCCTGCGTGACCTCCTCCCTCATTTTTTTTTAAATTCCTCTTTAGCATCTAGCTCGGGCTTGCTGCCTTTGGTACTTGCTGCCTTTGGCTGCTTGTCTTGGTCGCTGCTTGTCTGTTGCCTTGCTGTTCAACAGCAAGGCAGGCACCTGTTGCCTGCATTCTTTCCTCCTCTTTCCCGCCCTCCCATGATCTTTTCCAGTGAAATTATTTGAAGTATTTTGGCAAGATGCATTATTATTTTGCTTCAAAGTGGAGGAATAAAATGACTTGAAGATTACTTTATCTGTCATTTTAATTGTGAGATGGCCTTTTCTGAACATTTTTGCTCATTGTCAGAAGCCACTATTTTTTTTAGCAAAGTCACTGTGGAAACATTATCCTACTTGCCCCATCTGCAGGAACTGCAGATCAAAATGTAACATTGACTGAATATTTGTAAGTATGTATTTTGGGTAATAATTGTTTTACTTATCCATCCCTCATGCATTTAAAAGTCGGAGCTGAGTGAAATTTTCCTTGCAGTGAGCCAATGACCTGATATTTTAAAAAGAAAATATTCTACTTATAATGTACTACAACAGGCATGTTTACACTCTTTCAGTGACAGAAGTTAGCAAGTAATGTAGTTTAAACAGTAGACCTTCCTTCACTAGGAAATGATTTGGGATTTTTCAAATCATTTTACATGCACTGTCCAGGAAATTTCCATTCAGCCGTGATCTCAGTGCAAACTTCTGTGCGGTATTTACATAATTAATGCATTGGTGCTCAGTTAATATATGAAACAAAATGCAATTCTGCTTTCCAGAAAGAAGTTTTTTTTTATTTAAAAAAAAACTTGCATAGTGTTGGAATGAGGCAATGAAGCACTGAGGAGTTAAAATTTGCCTTGAGTATTCTAAGTAGGGTAACAAATGCAGGAAGCTAGGTAGTTCTAAGTCATTACCTTTTGGTGCATTGAGCAGATGAAATGACTGTTTTCATATACAAGTGTGCAAAGGGAGTGAAAGAGAATTGTTTGTTCACTTCTAGGGGCACAGGAAGTTCTCATTGATCCAGGTACCGTATGTCTTTGCTTTATTACCTTTAAGTACTGTGTATTTTAAAAATTCTTGGTCTGCTTTTGTTTTTCTGCTAATGGTGAGAAACTTGCTTCTGAATGCTTTGCTGAACTTTTATCTCAGTCTCTATGCAGAAACAACACAATCAGAAAAAATATTACTATTTGAAAGCAATACTTTGTGCATGATATGTTGTGCTAATATGTTTGGACAATCTCAGAATTGGGGAATAATTAACTATGTATCATGATTAGTTCAAGAGAAAACAACATGCATACTTACAGACCTACCAGAAGCGAATATATCAGATTTTCTGTTGACTGCGTTTGAGGCTTTTTGGAAAATTTTGCAGAAAATCAAAATTCATAAGATGTACTGAGTACAAATATGGATACTGGTTTTGATCATCTGTTCAAGAAAGAAAGAGAAGTCTGAAGCTTATTACAAGAGGCGCTGTGTTTAGATTTTAACATGATAGTGGAAACAATTTTTGCTGCAAAATTACTTCGGAATTGGGGTAGTTAAAGCATTTTCATAAGAGTTACCTAATCAGATAACAGTGAGCATGTGGCATCTGGAAACCTTGTTTTGTTCCTGGTTTCTTTCATGACTGCCTTCATTTGGGGGTGAAAATATTTAGCTCTTAGGGATGGACATTCCCTTTTTGATCAATCTATTTTCATTGTGCAAATGTAGATATTAGAGTGACCAGTGCTTCAGGTGATAATTACTATAAGAAGAATCTTTGGTTCAAATGATATGTGAAAGGAATAACATATGATTACAATGTATTAAACATATATATGTGTCATGACATAAAAGGGCAAATGCTTCTCACACTCAATTTCAGAGTGAGTATTTATGACAGGGTAGGAGATGGGAACTTGTGGGGATCAGGATTCACATTTATTTATCATGTAAATATCAAAGCATAGTGAAATGTCATTCGCATGAACTATCAACAGACCCAAGAGTGTGCTGGAGGCAGCCTGCAGGTGTTGCCACACATTCTGGTGCAAATATTGCTTTGCAGAACTATGTAGAACAGGACAAAAACAAACATGCCAAACAAAGCAGCAGCAGAACAAGCCCTGTTCTTCCCTCCCACCTATCCACCACATAAACATAGGTCTGCAATCCCAGGGCAAACTGTCCTTGGCTTCCAGCCTCTGGTGAGCTGACTTGGTCTTGCATTGACTTCCCCAGAGGGCTAACATATTCACAGATTTAGTGGCTCTGGCCATCAGGCCTTGATTTCACGACTTCTGATCCACCCTTGGACCTCACTCCTTGGCATTGAACCCAAGACTTGCTGATTATTGAACATGAAGCCTCAAACTTGGTACTCGCTGAATTGCATACCAGAGGATGATCTAAGCTTGTTCCTCTTGGTTGCATGGAACTAAGACTTCAGAGCCTGTTGACAACTCTCTAACCCTGGTGGGAGGGCTACCAGTCCTTGTCTGTCCTGGTCAGTTGGCCTTGCGTTGTACAAGGCTGATCCTTGTCCCACATCTGCTTCACTCGCCTTTGAAGGTAGAGCAGAGGCATGGACACCTACCCCTGCCTTTCTATTCCTAAAGCATAGCCTGACCCCCCCCCCCCCCAACTCCTTTGTGGTCCCCAACCATCTCTATGAACTTAAAAATAACTTTAAAAAAAAAGCAAGTAAATCTGTGCTGTACTTTGACAAAGACTGCAGCTCAGCATCATCTTGAACTAGCTTGAACTAGGATGACCAAGGTTCCAGAACTAAATTAATGCAGGATTGAAGGAAATGTTACAAAGCAAATAAAGGAATTAATAACTGATAGTTAGGTATGTCCCAGACTTGAACAGATAGGTTTAAGACTAGGACAAGGTGATTGACAGATATTGGCACATGTACTGTAGAACAAAATGGGATTCCTCGTTATGTTGGGAAACCTGCATTTTCAATCTTGGATTAAACATTTATGTGTAGGATCAGTATTACCATTCGTTGAGTTGAATGGGTGTTTCCTACCCAGAAAATTAGGGAAGGGTATGGTAGGTAGCAGTAACTAGGCAGACAAGTTGTTTGTTTAATGATTTCTTTATCTCTGATTTTATTCTTACTTTAAATTTTAGTGACTTTAATAATTGTTATGTCCTTGAATATCAGGCAACACACAAAATACTGGAGGAACTCAGCAGGTCAGGCAGTACCTATGCAAATGTATAATCAGTGGACGTTTCCAGCCATATGCCATCAGAACTGGAAAGGATGGGGGAAGATGTCAGAATAAAAAGAGAGGTGAAGGGAAGGAGGACTAGCTCAAAGGTGAATAGGTGAAATCAGGTGCTGGAGAAAAGGGCTGGAAGAGAAGTGATATAATAGGAGAGGAGAGTGGACCATGGAAGAAGGAGAGAGGCACCAGGAGGTGGTGACAGGTAGACGAGGAGAAGAGGGTAAGAGACCAGACTGGGGAATAAAAAGAAAGGGTGAGGTGAAAAAGAAATTGAAATCTCAAGTTCATGCCATCAGGTTGGAGGCTATTTGGATGGAATATGAGGTATTACTCCTCCACCCTGAGTGGCATCTGTGGCAAAAGAGGAGGCTGAATTTGCTGGAATGGGGATGGGAATGGTTGGCCAGTGGGAAATTCTGCTTTTGGCAGATAGAGCAGAGGTGCTTGACAAAGCAGTTCCCTAATTTATGTTGGGCATCAGCACACATCAGGAGCATTGGTTACAATAAATAACCCCAACAGATTCACAGGTGAAATGTTGCCTCACTTGGAGGTACAATTTGTGGCCCTAAATGGAGGTAAGTTAGGTGAATGGGCATGTGTAGCATTTCTGTCACTTGCATGGATTTCTGCTAGGAGTGAGGTTCGAGGGGAGGGGTGAATGGACAAGGGAATCACGGGGTGATTCCTGCAGAAGGTGGACAGTGGGGTGGGGGTGAAAGATAAATATATGTTTGGTATTAGGATCCCTTGACGATGGCAGAAGCAGCCTCCTCAAAAGCTGGTCAAACAGTTCTTGTGGCTAGAACCTCAAGCATGATTAAAGCCCTTGAAGCTGCTGAGGCCACATTACTAGTTTTTGAATGCTTGGGAATAGTGGGTCATTTTGCTTCACACTCTGCATGAGTGCTAGCACAGTTTTGATAGTTAGTGTTCATTGAGGGGTTGTGGATCTGAAATAAATTGGAAATAGGGGGAAGCAAGAGAATTATGACATTGAAGCCTTTCTTTGAACAGAGTTCTATTGAGTTATGTTGCAAGAAGTAGCATTTTGAATGTGTTTAAATTGATGGATGGAACCTGTGAGGCCAAATTAGAATAATTCTTCTAGTGTGCCTATTCAGATATCTTTTTAAACATGTAAAAGGATCTAGTGCCTTTCAGGGATCATCAGAAGATGACAGTTTGCCATTGAAACGTCGATTATAACTGATACCTGTACCTGGCTTGAACCCGAGAAGAGTTTATTTGACCTTTTAAACATTGCTATCACCTCTACTCTCCCCACTCTTCTTCCTCTTTCCCATCCTGGGAATTCATCTCTTCTGGAGTCTTGTGTAATTAAAGTCTCCTTTTAATATTTGAACTTATTTCATAACTCTAGTGATCTAGTAATTAACTTTAAAGATATTCTTCCCTAATTGTCCATGTGAAAGTTTATGTAGTTGATTTCCTTTTTTGTATTAAAAATGTTTGTCTTGTAAAACTTCTGGTAGGCATAATTGCATAGGTTTTTTTCATATTTGGAACATTTCTACTAGTTTGTATTCTGTGATCCATTTCTCAGTATTAAATAACTAGTGTCTGGTGAAGTTTGTTTTTTAACTATTGTATAAAGGATGCTATTGGTTTGGTAGACTGAAGTTATATCATGTTGGGAGTTGTTGAATAACCTTAAGTTTTGAGGGGAAAAAGCAAAATTCCATTTTTCATGATTTTTGTACATCCAAGGTGAATGTAGTGTTAACAGATAGCTCTGACTTTCTCATCACATTGTTAAAGATATAGCTTACAAAGTGCATAAATAAGGAACTGGTATAGTTTCAGACCAAAGAATAGTGGGCATACATTTTTGACTCTTGGATTATTGGATGTGGGCCAGAAAGCTGCAGCTGGGATCGAAATAGAAATAGATGCCTCAGAGTTTTAAAACAGCCCTTTATTTTCAGCAGTAGTAATTTTGTATGAAGGCTTTGGAGAACAGTTCAGTTCAAAACTTCTCATGTTCCAAGCAGCAGATATTACGTTTATTAGATGCATTCAACTAGATTTCATTGGAGACAAGTTTGACCTCTGCTGAGCCACTCCTTTGCTAAAATCTCCAGAATCAATTAACTGAAGGGTCAACTGTCTGTGTGAAGTCTGTTGTAAAATTCAGATGTATTATACATAGGCATTTTATATTTTTTATATTGTTATGTGACCGCTTCCTAATCTTAGTGAAAAGAATGTAAAGAGAATTTGCAAATCTGGAAAAATATTTTTAGCTCAAGAATAATTTCCTTTAAATTTATCACCTTCAAACTTGATCTACTTATTAAGATGAATAAGGGCTGGGGTGTCATTCAGTTATATAGAATGAAAGTAATTTCAGAGATTTTTTTTATTGTTCAGGTGCAAGAATATCCCAAAGGAATCTACGAAAAGAATTCTTAGGGTAAATGTGCATTGCTTGTTGGAGGTTGCAGCAGGCTGAAAACAATGTTTCTTGAAAAGTAAATGGGAAGCTTTACAAGCATTGCAGAAGAAAGGAAGTTGTATGAATTTTGAAAGACAATGGTTTGGCCATGAGCATTGTCTAGCCATAGTTGTGGCACCATACTTTGGGGGGGGGGGGCGGGAATGTAAAAGGCAGAGAAACAGTAAAAAATGGGTTTCTCTTGAAAAAGGAGGTTGTGATAGTTTACAAAAGTATTTAAAATTGTGATGGATGTAAGAGACAGAAACAGGATCAAAAAGTAGCGATTGTGGATTATAGGCAATTGGTAATGGAACCAAAAAAATACATAGGAGAGGAAAGTTGTGAATGGAAATTGAGTAAGATTTGGAATGTATTGCCAGTGGGTGTAGATGTGAAGGCGGACTCAGCCAAAGAGAAATGAACAAAGAACAATAGAGAATATGGGAGTGAGTGGGACCAATTGGATTGTTCCTTCATGGAGTTGACTGGAAGGAGGTCAGTTAGCCGATTGTGCTATATATTGTGTGTCTGTGAACACTTCATAGATTATAATTTCATATGTGTAAGTAATGTCTTTTCTGGTTCTTCTACAAAATCCGAAAGTAGTTTTTAGTGTTTACCTGTCCTATGGTCCATGATGAAATTCTTAGAATTTTTCCACAGTTTCCATTAAAGGCACTGATTTGTGTGATTGCTTTTGACAAAACATTTTTAAGATTCTGAAATCCTACTGGTGCTCTCCAGTAGCGTAGCGATTAGCATGATGCTATTTCAGCTCAGGACATTGGTGTCTTAAGGATTCTCTATATGTCCTCCCTGTGAAATGTGTGCGTTTTTCCCAAGCACTCTGAATTCCTCCCACAATCTAAAGACATTACTGGCTAGGTTAATTGGTCACTTGAACATGGATTCCATATCATAGTATTGCTAGTGGATGAAAGCTTTTTGTAGTTTTTGTATGTTGGTTTAAACTGGTCCACTAACTCAACATATGGGGATTTTTTAAGTTCAGCAACCTGAATGAAAAATTGTAAAATGTACATCTTAGCAGTTAGTATTCGCTGTGGATTTCAGGGGAACAAAGCGCAGAGTAAAGGTGTTGTTGGTTGTCATTGGCCATTTCTTTCAAAGCTTAAAAAGGAGTCTTGTTGTAAACAATCAGAAACATTAAATTTCTACACGAGATTTATTGTTTCGGAATTGATATCCGTTCCTACTGGTAGTACTTTCTGCTTTACAGCTTTATTAAACTGCATTTAATTGATTTTAATGTGCAATATACTGATATAACAACAGTACTGTCAGTTGGGGATGAAATATTGAAGCTTGCAAATTGTTTTCTGTTTATTCAATGTGTAGTACATACAGTATCTCTCAAATGATTTACTTGTAGCTATGAAGTACTGAGCAGAATTATCAGGTTGTAGACAAAGAATCAGAATGGCATAATTATTCCAGGAACAGCCCTGGAATATGCATCTAGGCCCTAGATGCATACTATGTAACTCAAGGATATTTGATTCTAGCCACCCAGTTATTGGAGGTTTTATTTATTTTGAGACCATCTTTCATGATTGGACCGAGAGTCTGATGGTGTGAATCTCAGCTTGATATCTTGCATACAATGTGACTTATTCTACCCAAGTTTTTGAGGTTCATGTTCTGAGTAGACATGTGATCCTGGTGCATTGTTACAAAGGCATGCAAACTGCATGCTTTATCATTCTCCCCTCTCTCTGCTCTTGTGGGCTTTGTGGATAACTTGAGCTTAAAATACCATTTCTTTCACAACAGTATTGTGATGCTGAATAAGATCTTTGTAGCTTGTGCATATGCCAGGCTCTGAGTGTATGTTTGCAGGATCTATTCACATAAAGCAAATGGGGAACTGATAACATACCTGGTTGGATTCTGAGGGACTGTGCAACCCAGTTAAGAGAAGTTTGAACAGACATCTTCAACGCCTTTCTGGAACAGCCCATTTTCCTTGTAGGCTTCAATGTAGCAACCATCATCGCGGTGACCAAGAGGGCAGCAGTAACCTGCCTTCACAACAAACATACACTGACACAGACCTCAACAATAATGAAGTGCTTTATGTGGCTGGTTGTGGATCACAGTAAATCCCATTTTCTTGCTACATTGGACCTTTTCCAGTTTGCTTCTTGTTGAAGTCGGTCCACTGATACTTGGCCTGTGCCCTCCACTCTGCCCACATGGAAAAAGGTAACTCGTGCGTCAGTATGCTGTTTATTGACTTCAGCTCAACTGTCCTTGTTTGGTCTCACCACCCCATAACTAGATCCTGGACTTCTTGACAGAAAAGCCTAGGTCAGTCTGTGTTGGCAGAAACATCTCTAATTCCATCATGCTGAGCACTGGC